>NC_056033.1:24882408-25160317 GCF_004379255.2 Salvia splendens | reverse complement strand
ATTGACCTTCGGGCATTGAGGCAGTGCCTTCTTCTCTGCGGTTTCACCTCCATCCATAATCTCCACGAACTCCTCATCAGTCATCAAACCCTGTTTCTTGGCTGTTTCATTGAGATCTATCTCTTCTCTTACCGTTTCTTGGGGAACATGTTCTACAACCGGCATTCCCTCCACTGCACTTTCCTCCAGATGGTCTTGCTTCTCCTTTCTCAACCGTTCCGCTCTCTCCTCCGGATCAGAATCGTAATAGGCCGCAATGTCCTCAACCTCCATAGGCTCTGTTTCTTGCTGGGTCGGAGAAGGTTTTGCAGGTTCTGATGTTGCGGCTTTGACGGGAGGGTTTTCTTCTTGTGGAATCGTTGAGGAAATCGGCACGGTAAATGGAGGTTAAACCGCATGTTGCGCGCTTGTTACTGATATGGCCACTGTCGGACTCGCTCCCGGTCACGCTACCGTGCCCTCTGACTTGGTTGAAATTCGCCAACTCCGCCGCCCAGTCCCTCGTCGGATCTTGTAACCGGAGGAACTCCGCCATTGTGTCTAGGGATACCATCGGTGGGGCTAGCGGTGGCGGTTCTGACGGTTGTGGGTTTGGCGGTGGTTCTTCCCGCGGTGGATGTGTTTCAGGGGTTTCTTCTTGGCGGGTTGTAGGGGGTTTAATTTTGGTTGCGAACGTCTTCCTTCCCATGGTTTCAGTGGTGATTTCTGGGTGGAGAGTTGGATTTTGATTTCTGGGAGAGATGGAAGAAATTTTGAAAAGTGAAAATGGAGATGAGGGTTTGTGAAGGAGAAGGGTGTAGACGGTGTGGTTAATTGAGGGAGAGAGAGCAGTTGTGGGTAGCCGTAACCGGCTATGGGAGGTGTCCGGTCGCGTCGTTTCAAATGAGAGACGGTTGAGAATGCCGGCTCCTGATTGGCTGGCGTGTCTCCTTTCTCTGCTCACGCGCCCCTTTCAACCGCTGCCACCCTGCAAAAGCTGCACAAGCCTTAATTAAAATTTTCGTCCTCCCCATAATTCCCCCTATACTTACCTAATAAGGAAAATAATTCAAATGAGCACTTAAATAAAATTTGAAGTTGCACCAGATGGTTGTAGCGGAATTTCATCCACTACACCCACCTCACTATTCTCCCTGAATATTTTCAGCCTATGTCCATTTACTCTAAAAGGTTCAGAGTTAGGAAGACTCCCTGAAATTTCCACTGTCCCATTAGATCGGAGCGCAGTTATGATGTAAGGTCCTATCCACTTGGACTTGAGCTTCCCCGGCATTAACTTCAATCTTGACTGGAAGAGTAGTACTTTCTGGCCTACATGGAGCTCCTTGGTTCTCAGATTTCTATCATGCCACAATTTAATTCGCTCCTTGTACCACATGGCGGAATCGAACGACTCCAATCTTAGTTCCTCAAGCTCCTACATCTTCCTTTCCTCTTCACAGGCTGTAGCATCCATATTCACTTTCTGTACTGCCCAGTATGCCCGGTGTTCAATTCCAACCGGTAAATGGCACATCTTCCCAAAAACAATCCGGTACGGGGACATCCCTATGGGGGTCTTGTAGGCTGTCCGATATGCCCATAAAGCATCTTCTAACCTTACACTCCAGTCCTTCCTAGAAGGATTGACAGTCTTCTCCAAAATCTTCTTTATCTCGCGGTTAGAAATCTCCGCTTGACCGTTTGCTTGTGGATGGTAGGGGCTTGATAGTCTGTGGTGCACACCGTACTTTTTCATTAAAGCTTCAATTGTACGGTTACAAAAGTGTGTACCTTGATCAGATATGATCGCCCTCGGAACTCCGAACCGGCTGAAGATATGAGTTTTTAAGAACTTGGCCACCTCCTTTGCTTCACAAGTGCTCTTGGCCATGGCTTCTAACCATTTGGAGACGTAATCCACCGCGACTAAGATATACAAATTGCCATAGGATGACGGAAACAGACCCATGAAGTCCATTCCCTAAATGTCGAACAATTCACATACAATTACCGGAACTTGGGGCATCTCGTCTTTCGCAGATATCCCACCGGTCAGTTGACAGCGCTCATAACTTCTGCAGAACTCGTACGCATCCTTGTTGAGGGTTGGCCAATAAAAGCCGCTATCCAGAATCTTCCTTGCCGTCTTCTTGGATCCGAAATGTCCTCCACATGCTAACGAGTGGCAATGGATCAGAACGTCTCTTTGCTCCCAGTCAGGAACGCACCTCCTTATCACTTGATCGAATCCCACTCTCCACAGATAGGGGTCGTCCCAAAAGTAGTATTTTGCCTCACTCTTGATCTTCATTCTTTGTGCCTTAGTAATACTCGGCACTTCTGGAAGTTCTCCAGTCACCAGGTAGTTGGCTAAGTCTGCATACCATGGTTCTTGCCCTACCTTCTCCTTTCCTTTTCCTGTATCATACTGGCCAGTAAGCTTCATCACCCCTTCCCAGTCAATCTTCCTGACCTAAAAAATTACCTCACATAAATGCTCTTCTGGAAACTTGTCCTGCACCTCTTCGTTGTTTCCATCTTGCACTATTCTACTCAAATGGTCTGCCACCTTGTTCTCGACTCCTCTCTTATCTTCCACCGCCAATCAAATTCTTGTAACAAGAGGACCCATCGGATCAAGCGGGGTTTGAATTCCTTCTTGGCAATCAGATACTTAATCGTTGCATGGTCAGTATAAACGATGACCTTGGATCCCAACAAATATGGCCGGAACTTCTCGAAAGAATACACCACTGCCAGCATCTCTTTTTCAGTGGTATCGTAATTCCGCTGGGCTTGATTCAGAGTCTTAGATGCATAAAAAATTACGTACCTCTTCCCATAGATCTTCTGACCCAGTACGGCTCTCACTGCATAATCGCTGGCATCGCACATTACTTCGAAAGGGTAGTCCCAGTCAGAAGCCCGTATGATAGGTGCGGATATCAGCTTTTCCTTGAGAAGGTTGAAAGCGGCCTTGCATTGCTCATCAAAAACGAACTCCACTTCATTCTGAAGAAGTCGGGTAAGGGGTTGGGCGATCTTGGGGAAATCCTTGATAAATCTTTGATAAAAAACCGGCGTGCCCTAGAAAACCCCTTATCCCCTTCTGATCAGTAGGGAATGGTAATTTGGATATAACATCCACCTTGGCTCAATCCACCTGGATACCTCTTTCTGAGACCACGTGTCCTAAAACTATCCCTTCGGTGACCATAAAATGGCACTTCTCAAAATTCAAAACCAAACTCTTTGCTTGACACCGCTCTAGAACTATGTCCAAATGATGAAGGCAAGAATCGAAAGAGTCTCCGTAGACCGTGAAGTCATCCATGAATATCTCTATGCAGTCCTCAATCAAATCGGAGAATATGCTCATCATACATCGTTGAAACGTACCTGGAACATTACATAAACCGAAAGGCATGCGCCTGTATGCATAGGTTCCGAATGGGCAAGTGAAGGTGGTCTTATCCTGGTCTTCAGGATCCACGTAAATTTGGAAGTATCCGCTGCACCCATCTAGAAAACAGAAGTACTTTTTCCCAGCTAATCTCTCCAATATTTGTTCGATGAAAGGCAAGGGAAAATGGTCCTTCCTGGTCGCATTGTTCAGCTTACGGTAATCGATGCACATTCGCCAACCCGTGACCAGCCTCGTTGGGATCAGCTCATTCCTCTCATTCTGAACGACTTGAATTCCCGACTTCTTTGGGACCATGTGGATCGGGCTGACCCACTCGCTGTCCGGCACTGAGTAGATAATCCCTAGCGACAACAACTTCAAGATTTCCTTCAATATTTCCTCGCATGTTGGGGTTTACCTTCCTTTGGGCATCACGATGTTCCTTTGCTCCCCCTTCCAGCCTGATGTGGTGCATGCAGACATCGGGACTTATTCCCACTAAATCTGTAAGGCTCCATCCAATTGCCTTTTTGTTCTTACTCAACACAGTCAGTAGCCTCGCCTCTTCTTCCTTTGTAAGGCTGCTGCTGATGATCACTGGATATGAGTTCTCCTCTCCGAGGAAGGCATACTTCAAATTCGATGGCAATTTCTTCAGCTCAACTTGGGGTGGAAGTGTGTCTTCGGGTAGAGGGTTTTTCTCAGCCTCTTCTTCTTTCTCTAATTTTTCCTCTGAAGATTCCTCTATACTGACTGGTAGCTTGGCCCCTGTGGCCCCAATAAATTCCGATTTCTGTCAGAAGTCCTTAATTGCTCTCTCTATTTCTTCATCAGTCAACCCTTGGCTACTGATCAGATCACACCATGCAGCAGCTTCTACGTCAGCCTGCTCATAAACATCTAAAGCTTGGAGTTTCTCCTGCAATAGTTTGGTCTCAAGAAAATCTTGGACTAAGGGGTCAATCACATCAACATAGCATACATTTTCAGAATCAATAGGCTTCTTCATGGCCTCATTGATATCAAAAGTAAATTTCTCCCCATGGAAATCTATGCAAATCGTCCCCTCAGCCATGTCTACTATTGTCTTGGCCGTTCTCAAAAATGGTCTCCCTAACAATATGCCACTAGATTCCCTAGCCTCGGACTCACTCATTTTGATCACATAAAAGTCAGCAGGGTAGGTAAAATCATGCACTCTGACCAACGCATTTTCTAAAACACCCTCAGGACTTATGCATGACCTATCAGCCAGTTGGATCAACACCCTAGTACTCGACAATCTAACTCCCTTCAATCGGTTATAGATTGACAAAGGCATGACATTAATAGAAGCTCCAAGATCACACATTGCATGCTCGACTTTCACATCTCCTATAGTTATAGGCAAAGTGAACATACCTGGATCGGCCCTCTTGGGCGGTAGCTTCTCCTGCACAATTGCTGACGCGATCCGTTCTACCATGATCTTTCCATCCTCCTGGGCTTTCCCGGCTATGAATTCCTTAATGAATTTCCCAAGTGGGGGTAGCTTCACGGCTTGGAGGAATGGTATAGTGACATCCAATTTCCCAAAAATTGACAAGTAGTCCACCGGGTTATCCTTCTTTCTTTTTGTAACAAAGCGGAAAGGGAATGGTTTCTCCCCCTTTTTCTCCTCTACCGGTCCCTCAGCAACCTTCTTGGAATCTTCCTTGGGCAAATTCTAGGTCTGAGCCTCCGTTCTGGATTCTACCTCTTGATGGGGTTCCTTCCTGACCAGTACGTTCTCGGGTTCACCTCCTCCACATGGCGTCTCCCCCAAGAAAAATGGGTCCTGCATCCGAGGCATGGATCTCTTAAGCCCTTCCACTGAGATGGTGTCGCCCCCTATCTTCGTTCCACTCGGCTCTCCACTTGGTTGTTTCGGTCGAGGTCCATCATAAGTAGTTCCTGACCTCAATGTAACCTTACTCACATTCGTCTTTTCGGGTATTTGGACTGTAGACGGGAGTTTCCCTGCATTTCCTCTTATTTCACCCATCGAACTGGCCAGTTGGGCCAACTGCCTATTCATCATATCCATGTTCGCTTTATGTTCCTTCTGGGCATTTTGCATCCCCTGCACTACTTCGTTGTGGGATTGCAACTCGCCCTTGATACCTTGCTGCGACGCGAGCAATTCTCCCATCATGTCCTCCATGGGTTGTCTTGTCCTGTTGGGATATTGTGACTGATTTGGGCCTTGGTGCTGGTTATACTGGGAACTTTGGTTGGGATTGAAATTTTGGAAGTTTTGCTGGTTTTGGTTAGGTGGGTATTGGTTATACTGGCCAGGAGGGTTATACTGGTCTTGGTGATATTGATTCTGATTTTGGTTTTGGAACTGATTTTGGTTCTGATGGTGTTGGGGTGCTTGATTCGGCTGATTTTGGTGATTTTGGAAGTTTCTCTGGTGGGGTGGTACATAAATAGGGTTTTGGTTTTGGTTCTGGTTTTGTGGGTGTTGGTTTTGGGATTGTTGGTTCCTTCCTGACCAGTTAAATTGGTGGTCCTGGTTTGCTGGACCACGGTTGGGGTTTTGGTTCGGGTGGGGGTTATATTGGTTCTGACCTTAACCTTGGTTTTGATTTTGGTGATCCCTCCATGGTGCATCCCGTTATCTCCCTTGGATCCAGTGCCCACTAGAATTGTAGTACCCGGCAGCATTTACTTGCTCCATACTGACCAAGTCGTTTGGCTGATCATAGCTAGGTCCTTGATTTCCCTGTTCTGCACCCTTGTAGTTCCCAACTGGGGAAGCCGGCGGTGTATTCTTCTCGATTGCGCTCAGGAGTGACTTCTTCAGCTCATCCATCTTCAAATCCATCTTCTGTTCAAGCTTCTGCTCCTGGTCAGTAGACGAGGCACTTGCAACCCTTTCTCGGTTGTATCCATCCCTTGAATGGTCATACTCCTTCTTCGCACTCAGTAGCTTCCTGAGGACCCTCTTTGCTTCGCAGACCCGTAGATGCGTGAAGCTTCCTCCCGACGACGAATTGGCCAGGTCCTTGGTTGTTATGTTCATCCCCTCATAGAAGGTATGATGTATCTCAATGTCCGCCATGCGATGATTGGGACATGCATCTAAAAGGCCCATATACCTCGCCCAATAATCGCTCAAGGGTTCATCGTACCCTTGCTTCACACTAGTTATTTCCCTCTTAAGTGCGCTTGTCTTGGATGACGGGAAAAACTCGCCTAGGAACACTGACTTGAAATCAGCCCAACTCTCAATGGAGTCGGGGGGCAGGCGCATGAACCAGGTGTTTGCCTCCCCTTTCAAAATGAATGGCAAAGCCTTCAATCTGTAATCATCCTCGGTCGCCCCTGCTGGCCTCCTCTGCGCCCTACAAATCTTACAAAACTCATGAAGGAACTCGTAAGGCCCTTCGTAACTCTTCCCGCAGTATGTAGGCAGAATTGCGATCACATGAGGCTTCACATCACAGGCAGTTTGCCCTGGGGTCACAACTATGGCTTGAGGTGGTTCTCCCTCGGTATGTGCATTCAGCATCCCGATCTTAGGATCTTCTTCTCCTTGAGCGGCCATCCTTCTCAGGTTTCCCTCTATCCTCGGTACCTCTTCCGGTATTGGTCCTTCTATGGTGTATTGCTCCTCGTCACTACTCGAACCTAAGTTAGACAAAGCCGTCGACAAGCCGGATCGATTGGTTACGAGTATAGATCCTCGCTGAAGTATCTTCGGCCTCCACTGGTCAGGAGTCGAGCTGCTTCTCATAAACTGAAACGAAAAGAAAAGAGAAAAATTATGAACAGTATATACACCAAAATATCACTCTCAATAACAGCTAATAACGCCATTCATCCCCGGCAACGGCGCCATTTGAAAGAGCAGGTTTGCGTAGGTGTCGTTCAAACAAGGATGTATCCTACTGATCAAGATGAAACAATCCCCTGCTAAGCCTAAAACCTGGTATCAATAATTCCTCAACCCTCTTCTACTGGGTAGTATAGTGAAGGTAGGGGTCGAATCCCACAGAGATGGTGACGGTTGGAGTGATTGTGGTGATATTCTGGAGAGTTTGGTTAGCTACCACGCTTGGGTTGAGTCTCTACCTAGGCAGGAAATTGAAGGTGGTATCCTACTGGCTAGGAGGTGTGAGAGGATTCTGATATGCAACTGTGTACGTGGACATGGTGAAACAGAAAATATTCAAAAAGTACTGGGTTTCTATTTTGGGCTAAACAGAATATCATAAGGCAGTGGTAGTTGTGGTGACTAGGCTGATAGGTCTGCAGGGTATAATTAAAAGTGAAGGACGAAAAGCAAAAAGCATTTTTAAAGAAACAAGTGGTCCCCAACATTTGATATGGACTTCATCTTCTTCAACAAACACAAACTAAAATCAGATAACAAATAAACCAGATTCAACACCATTTAAACACAGATTACCAACTCACGATTCCAGATCTACCATTAAAAATTCCAAATCCAAGATCGAACATCGAAACTGAAACTCCGCCTACTGGTCAACATAAACGAATATATGAAACACATAACCACACATTGCATGAAACAAAACTCTACGCAATTAGACATTAAACAGGCTATACTAACTCGGAGCAATAAACTACGGAAATGGAAACACACGATTCGATACTCAACTCAACCAGAAACACTAGATCTAAACTAATTGGGCAGAAGGAAAAGAAATCAGCGAAGTTTACTGAACAGAAAACAACTTCAGAGCATAAAACATGTTCGGATCTTCAATCAAAGTACTTCTAAGCAGAGAAATTCAAAAGTAACAAGATCCAGCGCAAAGGAAAACAAGCAATTTAAACTACGAAAGCGAAATAAAAAGTGTTTTGCCACGCCGGGCGATGGAACTTCCTAACTACGATCTTGCTGACTGGATGAAGAACGTCTGGAACTCCGGAGGCTTCTGGAACTCAGGTGATCATGGTTGTGGCGAGGAATGAGGCTCTGGACTGGGCTGAAGGACTGAACTACCGAGAGAATTCTACCTAAGAGTGATGATGATGAATGAGTATCCGTCTTTCTTCTCTCTCCAAGTAGCTTCCTTTTATAGGGAGGCTTACCCTTGATTTTAGGGTAAAACCTCGTGGCGAGATGACTTCTTTGCCCTTAATTGTGGTTGATCAGTCCCAACTATCCTTCTTCTCCATCTCAAGCCATTTTTGCATGTATACTGGTCAGTACGTAATCGTTCTGACGCCCTTTTTACCTGAAGTATCTGAAGCTTTGCCTACTGGCTAGAACACTCAACCTGCACACTTTGAGCAACTATTTTGCAGATATAATCAATTATGCACATCATACTGACCAGTTACCAAGGCCTAGAATACGACTTATCATACCTCAACTACCATGAAAAATTCAAATCAAAGGCATCACCGAGTCGCCTTTTCATCAACACCACACCTACGGTACAGTAAACGAATAAATAAATAATAGTGTTACATTAAAAATTAAATTTATTTACAAAAATGTAAACATGACAGGTATACAATATCACTGCAAGGGAATCTAGATGGACTCAAGCCGAGGCTCAAAGAAAATTCTGCTCATCGCTGAATGAATTTGTGTCAAAGATTAAAAATTTCAAATGGGAAGATTATGACATGGTAAGTCATAATGAGATATACATTACGGAACAACATTCCTATATTTTTGAAAATGACATTTGTATATAATGTTTTGAAAATTAGATAATCTTTCCGATCTGGGCGCACGAACATTTCTATATCATGTGCTTCAATATCAAGATTCAAATGATGGATGTGATTGACAATGCTCTGATTAGTGAAGAGCTGATTAAGAACAAATATGAAGATGCACCAAGTATGCTGGTATGTTTAGTTAAACGCATTCAATATTTATTAGTTAAAATGCATTGAATATCATTTAGTACGAACATAATATCATTTTTACTAGTAATAAATATAATTTTTTATCAACCTCGTGTATGTTTTGTGTTATTTGAATAGAAAATTTTCTTCCGGAATTATCTTGGAGATAGAGTTAATCCATCAATGGAGAGAATTGTCAAAATGTCAAAAACCAGACACATGACTTTGCCATGGCAGAACGATACAAATAAAGTTGACTGTGGAATTTATGTGATGCGCCATATGGAGACTTACATGGGTGGTCCTGTTCGTAACTGGAATTCTGGTTTAACGAAGAAGGGGACAGAGGCTTTCATAAAACTCCATGCCAAATATACTGAAGCATTGCTTGTTGGAGATACAAACAAGAAGGCTTTTGAGATATTTTCAAATATACAGCCGAAGTTTCAGAATGATAGCAAAAAATGGGAATCGATGTTGAAAAGATGATTAGAGAATTAAACCCCCTAAAGAGAACTAGTAGTTGTAATAGTAAATTGTATGACTTGATACTATTGTTTTGTAATAGTGGTGTCGAATATAATCAAAGTTGATAATCTGAGTTGATAAAATGATACCTTTGGCTTATATATGTTAGGTTTACTGCATACAATGATAGTTTTGCCTGATAGAATGATACTCTAAGTTGATAAAATGATACTTTTGATTGATAAAATGATACTTTTGACTGATAAAATGATAAAATGATATATGTTAGGTTTATTGCATAGAATGATAGTTTTGTCGGATAGAATGATACTCTGAGTTGATAAAATGATAATTTTGACTTATAAAATGATAAAATGATATATGTTAGGTTTATTGCATAGAATGATAGTTTTGCCGGAATCTATCATTTTATCGCGTAGAATGATATATGTTAGGTTTATTGCATAGAATGATACTCAGAGTTGATAAAATGATACTTTTGACTGAGTTGATAAAATGATACTTTTGACTGATAAAATGATAAAATTATAAAATAATATATGTTAGGTTTATTGCATAGAATGATAGTTTTGCCGGATAGAATGATACTTTGAGTTGATAAAATGATACTTTTGACTGATAAAATAATAAAATGATACTTTTGACTGATAAAATGTTACTTTTGACTGATAAAATTATACTTTAGACTGATAAAATGATACTTTTGACTGATAAAATGATAAACCGATATATGTTAGGTTTATTGCATAGAATGATAGTTTCGCCGGATAGAATGATAATCTGAGTTGATAAAATGATACTTTTGGCTTATATATGTTAGGTTTACTGCATACAATGATAGTTTTACCGGATAGAATGATACTCTGAGTTGATAAAATGATAGTTTAGACTGATAAAATGATACTTTTGACTGATAAAATGATATATGTTAGGTTTATTGCATAGAATGATAAATTTGCCGGATAGAATGATAATCTGAATTGATAAAATGATACTTTTGACTTATAAAATGATAAAATGATATATGTTAGGTTTACTGCATACAATGATAGTTTGCCGGATAGAATGATAATCTGAGTTGATAAAATGATACTTTTGGCTCATATATGTTAGGTTTACTGCATACAATGATAGTTTTGCCGGATAGAATGATACTCTGAGTTGATAAAATGATACTTTTGACTGATAAAATGATAAAATAATATATGTTAGGTTTATTGCATAGAATGATAGTTTTGTCGGATAGAATGATACTCTGAGTTGATAAAATGATACTTTTGACTTATAAAATGATACTCCCTCCATCCCAAGCTACTCGCACTTATTTCCTTTTTGGGCGTCCCAAGTTACTTGCACTCTTCCCATTTTTAGTAAAAATTTTCACCTACAGCCGTCATTTTTGACTTTCCTATACACTCATTCCTTAATCTCCGTGCCGAAAAGGAAAGGGGCGAGTAGCCCGAGATGGAGGGAGTACTTTTGACTGATTAAATGATATATGTTAGGTTTATTGCATAGAATGATAGTTTTACCGGATAGAATGATACTCAAAGTTGATAAAATCATAATTTTGTCTGATAAAATGATAAAATGATACTTTTGACCTATAAAATGATAAAATGATAACTGACAAAAATTTATTATGCATCCACACGATTATGCAGACTGTCAAAACACAATTCAATTTACTCTATCCATGTTGAATCTAGTCCTCAACCAATCCACATCAATATAAAAGACTCGGACGCCATATACATACATACATACATACATACATATATACATACGTGTAACTGAACCTCATACATCTGTTTTCAGAAATTAAAACACGAGTAGTCGCAGCTCAACACCTTACAAACCAGATAGGTGTTCATTTTATCATGTTAAATCCGAATCGAAGTAGGTGTTCATTTTATCATGTTATCATTTTATCATGAGCGAAATTCAGAAATTAAATGAGAGAAATGACATATTTACCCTCTGCGCCTTTTTATGAAGGAAAGCTAAGTTTGAATCTAGACCACGTGATTTTAAAAATGTGTTGTCCATATTTAGTTATAGGGTTATTACGGAAATTGAGGTTATCATTATAATGCACCCCTATATATATATATATATATATATATAGAGTTGTGATCATATGATAACCCCCAATTTGTGTGATAACCTTATAACCAAATCTGGACCACACATATTTTCTAATCTTGTGGCTGAGATTCAAGCTTAGATTTACTTCATAAAAAAAGGCGCAGGGGTAAATATGTCATTTCGCTTATTTAATTTCTGAATTTCGCTCCATTCTTTCATTCTCTCTCAGTTCGATTCTCTCCTCTTTCTCAGCGATTTTGTTTCCATATTCCTCTTCTCATCTATTTTTTTTCTTAGATTTGATGGTGTTGAGGGAAGAATTCTGGTTGATGAAGCTTCTGAAGGCCGGATCTGGAACAGAATCGCACCGTCTCTTCCCGGAAGAAGGCCGGCCGAGAAATGTTGACTCTCCTCGCCACCGTCTTAGACAAAGCTAGAGAGTCTTAATTTCGTGCCAAAAATAATGGTACCATAAAAAATGAGAAAGAGGGTGCATGTACAATTTGATTGTTAAACCTCAAAACTCTATATATACCTTTCTTTTGTAATATCAGCTGAAACTAAACTCAGCATCAACTCAGTTTTATAATTAATTTGATGATGATTTTATTCGAATGGTTGAGATCTTCTTTATTTGTTCAGTAAAAAAATTTTGAAAGAGGTTTTAATGTCTTTTTTATCTGTAATCTTGCCTAGTAGTTAAACATAACAAATCATTTTTTGTATATTTGATGAGCTATCCAATACATAGTTGTATACATGTTCTTCATTTAGTGATGCTAAAATGATAATTTTGTCGGACAGAATGATACTCTGAGTTGATAAAATGATAGTTTTGCCGGATAAAATGATACTCTGAGTTGATAAAATGATACTTTTATTTTTATCCCCTGAAACTATCATTTTATCCCCTGAAACCATGATTTTATCAAGTGCAACTATCATTTTACCTTCTAAAACTATCATTTTATCCCCTGAAACTATCATTTTATCCCCTAAAACTATCATTTTATTTAGTGCAACTATCATTTTACCTTCTGAAACTATCATTTTATCCCCTGAAACTATCATTTTATCCCCTTAAACTATCATTTTATCCAGTGTAACTATCATGTTACCTTCTGAAACTATCATTTTATCCCCTGAAACTATCATTTTATCCCCTGAAATGATAGTTGAATTGCAAGGATGAATAAGTATCCAACTTCAGAGGTTGATGACTGTGCAGTGGCCTACCTCTTTCTCAACTCAACAACCAATTCAACACCACACCCACTAGCCTAACTCACACAACACTAATACTCCATGTTTTGGTAATCGTTTAAGATTTCCAGCTACTATATGTTTTATTACTGCATATTGTGGGATGGGATTCAAGCTTCTTCATAATTACTGTTGTTTCTTCGATAATTTTTTTATTTTCGTGCATTATAATTTCTCGAAATCACATCTTATTTAGAGTAATGTTTTTTTATATAGTGTTGCTGTAAAATTGTTTTGCAAATAAGAGTGAAGTAAAATCAGAATAAGAGTGATGTGTTTTGTGAACAAGAGTGAAGTGTTTTCTGAACAAGAGTGATGTGCTTTGTGAAAAAGAGTGAAGTGTTTTCTGAACAAGAGTGATGTGTTTTGTGAACAAGAGTGAAGTGTTTTCCGAACAAGAGTGATGTGTTTTGTGAACAAGAGTGAAGTAAAATCAGAATAAGAGTGAAGTGTTTTCCGAACAAGAGTGGTGTGTTTTGTGAACAAGAGTGAAGTAAAATCAGAATAAGAGTGATGTGTTTTCTGAACAAGAGTGAATATGTTTTGTGAACAAGAGTGAAGTAAAATCAGAATAAGAGTGATGTGTTTCGTGAACAAGAGTGAAGTGTTAAGATGATACTTTTGGCTTATAAATGTTAGGTTTACTGCATAAAATGATAGTTTTGTTTCATAGAATGATACTCTGTGTTGATAAAATGATACTTTTGCCGATAGAATGATACTCTGAGTTGATAAAATGATAGTTTTGCTTCATAGAATGATACTCTGAGTTGATAAAATGATAGTTTTGCCGGATAGAATGATACTCTGAGTTGATAAAATGATACTTTTGCTGGATAGAATGATAGTCTGAGTTGATAAAATGATACTTTTTGCTTATAAATGTTAGGTTTACTGCATAAATAAAATGATACTTTTGCCCGATATAATGATACCCTGAGTTGATAAAATGATAGTTTTACTGATTTGAATGATTAAAAAAATATACTAGGACTCTTTAGAAAAAGGACTTGTTCTCAAAGTAAAGAGATGCATGATATTGCTCTTCTACGAAAAAAAAGTTGGATGTTATTAATTTGTTGCTAGATCTTTACCCTCAAAGTTTAATCTTTGACATAATACCAAATATTTACAACTAACCAATCACACGTAAGTAATTTATTGATCACACTGTTGGATATCACACACAATACCAAACAATTGATAATGCAGTATTGATTATAATCACCACAAAACTACTTTGTTCAAAGTATTAATTACTTGGTAGTAGTAATAGTACTGCATTTACTAGTATTTGAAATGCGAATAAACCGAAGATAATTTACTAGATGAGCATAGATGTTCGCATATGTTGGAATGCGTGTTATCATTAATTTATTTTTTTATTCATACATAATATTTTTCTTCACCAAAAATTGATTTTGTCAATATATCCTTTAATTGTTACTAGTAATTAATTTTATAGTAAGTGATTAATCGAAAAATAAATATGAATGATTAAATATTTATTAAAAATATTCTAAAATAAGAGTATAAGATATTTATATGGAGGAAATTTTAAGAATGTATGAAATTGAAATATTGAAGGAAGGCAACGAAAGTGGAATAATGAAATCCATATATCTATATTTAGCAATAAATAGGATTACGTATTTCTTGAACGTTGGCATCATGGTTGGTGAACAAGAGTGAAGTGTTTTCCGAACAAGAGTGATGTGTTTTGTGAACAAGAGTGAAGTAAAATCAGAATAAGAGTGAAGTGTTTTCTGAACAAGAGTGATGTGTTTTGTGAACAATAGTCACAACTCATTTCTTAAAAGTATTGTTATTTTTCATTCGTCGAAAATGTTTTCCACAACTTATTACCTCTAATTAATAATGTGGACAATAGTCACAATACAACAAGCAAAGTTTAGTACTCTCCAAATTTTGGGATTTTAGATAAAAATATTTATGTATATTAATCATATCAAAATTATCCTATGCACTGTATATTATTCCGCAACATTCTATACAACGCGGCATTGCTTCCCCCACCCTACACCACCCCCATCCCCCAGCATTCTATACAAGGTGCAGAGGGTAAATATGTCATTTCCCTCATTTAATTTCTGAATTTCACTCCATTCATTCATTCTTTCTCAGTTCGATTCTCTCATCTTTCTCAGCGATTTTGTTTCCATATTCCTCTTCTCATCGGTTTTGTTCCCAGATTTGAATCCGATTTGGTTCATTATTCCATAATCTCCAGATTTTGTTCCCATATTTCTCGCATAATTGTGAATTGTGATCGGTGTGATGTTTTCAATTTTGCGTTCTTATTTTCATTGATTACCTGTTCAATTGTTGTCAGAATTCGCTTCGATGGAGTCTGTAGCAAATAACGAAGGTAACAATCATCATCTATTGTTTAGCTTATTGATTGTGTTCATATTTTAATTTATTGAGTGTTTTGCTTCTTGTATTGAATTTGATTTTAGAATAATATTAGCTGTCAATTGGTTTATGTTTCCGATGTATTGAACTTCATATTTAATTATATTATGTATGTTAAGATGATACTTTTGGCTTATAAATGTTAGGTGTACTGTATAAAATGATAGTTTTTCCGGATAGAATGATACTCTGAGTTGATAAAATGATAGTTTTGTCGGATAGAATGATACTCTGAGTTGATAAAATGATAGTTTAGCCGGATAGAATGATACTCTGAGTTGATAAAATGATAGTTTTGCCAGATAGAATGATACTCTGAGTTGATAAAATGATAGTTTTGGTTTATAAAATGATAGTTTTGTTTTATAAAATGATAGTTTTGCCGCATAGAATGATACTCTAAGTTGATAAAATGATACTTTTACTGATTATTAGGTATGTCCATTCCTGTTTGTGATAATGCTTTGAAGCCAATGATTGGTAGTTAGATGATACTTTTGGCTTATAAATGTTAGGTGTACTGCATAAAATGATAGTTTTGCTTCATAGAATGATACTCTGAGTTGATAAAATGATACTTTTGCCGATAGAATGATACTCTGAGTTGATAAAATGATAGTTTTACTGGATAGAATGATACTCTGAATTGATAAAATGATACTTTTGCCGGATAGAATGATAGTCTGAGTTGATAAAATGATACTTTTGGCTTATAAATGTTAGGTTTACTGCATAAATAAAATGATACTTTTGGCTTATAAAATGATACTCTGAGTTGATAAAATGATAGTTTTACTGATTTGTAGGTATGTGCATTCCTGTTTGTGATGATGCTTTGAAGCCAATGATTGGTATGAAATTCAATACATTAGTAAAAGCATCTGATTTCTATGAACATTATGCTCGTTCAGTTGGTTTTGGCATTCGTAAACTGGGCAACAAATCAGTTCATGGTATTATTTAGTGGCAGTATTTGGCTTGCAGCAGACAAGGCTCTAAGAATTTTATACCTGGTGATGCATTCAAATCAACTGAAGTGTCTGTTAAGAAGCGTAGGTGTCGGTCATTTAGGTGTGAATGTCTTGCTAAGCTCAACTTGAGATATTTTTCAGATGGCATGAGCAAAGGGTATGAGGTTTATCAATTTGTTCAGTATCATAATCACTTAATGGTTGCGGATGAGCATAGGCATTTTATGACAGCCAATCACAGTCTGGATCCTATCCATCGGAGGTTTATGGAGGATTGTGGCAGGTGTAATATTGGTCCCACACTCACATTCAAACTTCTGAAGGAGATAATGGGTGGACCTGAAAATGTTGGATGTGATATTATTGATATTATAAATGGTTATCGCGATATTATGTCCAATATTGATGGTTCAGATGCTCAAATGATTTTTTATTATATGCGTTCTCAAAAGGAATCATCTGATGCCTTATATTATGAAATTGAGATAGGATCTCATGGAAAGTTAACTAAACTCTTCTGGGTTGATGCTATTTCAAGACGAAATTATCATATGCTTGGAGATGTAATTTCATTTGACTCAACATACAACACTAACAGGTATATTACTTTTGTTGCTAAAAGACATAAAATGATACTTTCGGCTGATAAGATGATATTCTTAGCTGATAAAATGATACTTTTCTGTATGTATGAAAATATAATTCATTTTTATGTTATGTTCTGAAGGTATTGCATGATTTTTGCTCCATTCACTGGAAAATATAACCATTCCAGAGCAGTTACATTTGGAGCTGGATTGTTATCAAGTGAAGGTAGAGACTCATATGCTTGGTTGTTTGGCTGTTAAGTTCGATGTATGGGGGTAGCACCCAAATTGATTATCACTGATCAAGATTGGGGGATGAACTTGCTGTTCAACAAGTACTTTTACAAACAAGGCACCGATGGTGCATGTGACATATTATGGTTAAGGTGTCATAAGTTGCCCAAATCCTTGCTTGGTAATGAAGATTTCAAAAAAGAGTTGAATGCATGTGTTTGGTCTGATTTGTTAGAGCCTGATGAGTTTGATATAATATGGAATGATATAATGGAACGGTATGGATTAGAAGACGTGCACTAGTTTGGATCGATGTTTCAAGATAGAGAATTCTGGGTTCCTGCTTTTTTTTGAGATTTTCCCATGGGGTCGCTTCTTAGGACTACATCGATGTCTGAATCAGAGAATAGCTTTTTTAAAAACTACACAAAGCCTCGTGCAAATCTTGTACAGTTCATCAATTTCTTTAACTGTGTTGTGGGAGATCAAAGGAATGCCAATTCACGATTGAACTACTTGGATTACTCAACTATTCCTGATTTGACAACCCAATTGCCTATTGAGAAGCATGCATCTACAATCTACACTGATTCTATTTTCAAACATGTACAACAGGAAATAAGTATGGTATGTGAGATTGTTCGATAACTGTTGAGGATAACATCAAGATGCATAAGGTCAAGGACCAATATGGTAGAACATGGGATGTTAAGTATGATTGTAAGCAAGACACATTCGACTGTAGTTGTAAGAAGTTTTCCAGAATTGGTTTGTTATGCTGTCATATATTTTGTTTGTTGAAGAATAAGTCTGCTAATCTCATTCCTGAGAAATATTTTGGTCGAAGGTGGTTGAAGAGCTCTTTACTAAAGGCAGCCCATGGTCTACCATCTGAGGAGATACAACCATTTGAACGTGTGCTCCATTTTTAACCTTATTTGTAAAAACTCTATTTTTCAGTCAGATAAATGATAGTATTTATTGTAATAATGTTATCTTTTACCTTGCAGATTTGGATGAAAAGCAGGAAGTTAAGAAAAAATTGTTCTCCAACTTTTATCGATTAGTCCAAAAGTCTAAGGGAAGTATGGATCATCTGTCTTTGTTATGTGCTGGTCTTGATGATTTGGAAGAGCATATATTTGGAAATTGTGCCATACCTTCAGACATTGAAAAGAAAAGGATGGTTGAGGAATTTTATGGAATGGCAGTACCTGATGTAATTGATGTACATCCTCCAGATGTTGTTAGAACCAAAGGATCAGCTAGTGACAAAGTATCAAAGAGGGAGAGTGCAATAAGGAAAGCAAATAAGCCTCTACGACGGTGTGGTAAATGTCATGAGATGGTTCGTCATGATTCAAGAAACTGTGGTAGATTCAATGAGAAGGCAGATTGAAGCCATTTGATATAAAATGACACTTTCAGGCGATAAAATGATACTTTTAGCAGATAAAATTATAGGTATTTTTGGTGTATAAAATGACATTTTGTGGGATAAAATGATAGTTTCAGAAGGTAAAATGATAGTTGCACTTTATAAAATGATGGTTTCAGGGGATAAAATGATAGTTTCAGAAGGTAAAATGATAGTTTAAGATTATAAAATGATAGTTTCTGTGTTTAGATTTATGAAAACCGTAGTTTCTGTGTTTAGATTTATAGTTGTTTCACTGATGTTAAGTGATTATGAAAACCGTAGTTTCTGTGGTTAGATTTATAGTTGTTTTACTAATGTTAACTGATTATGAAAATCGTATGGTCTTTGTATTATGTTTACATGGTTATATTTATAGTTGTTTTGCAAATAAGAGTGAAGTGAAATCATAATAAAAGTGATGTGTTTTGTGAACAAGAGTAAAGTGTTTTCTGAACAAGAGTGATGTGTTTTGTCCCGTGAAACTATCATTTTATCATCTTGAACAACTTTTTTCTTGCATTTTATACCCAGGAAACTATCATTTTATCCCATGAAACTATCATTTTATACCCTAAAACTATCCTTTTATCACCTGACACTATCATTTTATCCCCTGAAAATATCATTTTATACCCTGAAACTATCATTTTATCCCATGAAACCATCATTTTATCAACCCAGACTATCATTCTATCCGTCAAAACTATCATTTTATCAACTCAGAGTATCATTGTATGCAGGAATGTACATACCTACAAATCAATAAAATTATCATTTTATCAACTCAGAGTATAATTCTATTCGGCAAAACTATCATTTTATCAAATCAGAGTATCATTCTATCCAGCAAAACTATCATTTTATCAACTCAGAGTATCATTATATGCAGGAATGTACATACCTACAAATCAATAAATTTATCATTTTATCAACTCATAGTATAATTCTATTCGGCAAAACTATCATTTTATCATTCTATCCGACAAAACTATCATTTTATCAACTCAGAGTATCATTTTAATCAAACAAAACTATCATTTTATCAAATAAAACCATCATATTTCGTTTATATAAGGGCAAAATTGTCATTTCGTTATAAAATTGGTGCGTTGAAACAAAACGTGAACTAGACGCTTCGAATTCAATTTCTCTCACACTCAAACCCTTCGAATTCAATTTCTCTCACACTCAAATCCTTCGAATCGCATCCAAACCCTCCGAATCGCATTCAAACCCTTGCTTCTTCAGTTTCGAAGGAAAAAACATTCAACTTCTGAAATATGACGACGGAAAACGCTCTAGTATCATCGAAGAATGAAGTTTTTTACTTATTTCACTTTTGTTTTTGATCGATTTTATTATTTTGCCTGTGATTCTCATTTTTTTTAGATTCTATAGTTTTTTAAGTATAGATTTAGAGTTACATATGGCAGCATGATGAATTTACTTTGAATTTGCTTTATATAATAACATAAACCGTTTAACACACTGAAATCTTTTGTGTATTAGGAAAGAACATTCGTGATGCTTCTGCTGCTGATGATGATAGACAATTAATGATGGTTTCAAAAGGTAAAATGATAAATCTCGTGTGTATTAATGATAAATCTTTAAATTGAAAATGATTTTTTAGAAGGTAAAATGATAGTTGCACTTGATACAATGATGCTCTCAGGGGATAAAATGATAGTTTTAGGGAATAAAATGATAGTTTTAGGGAATAAAATGATAGTTTCAGAAGGTAAGATGATAGTTGCACTTGATAAAATGATGGTTTCAGGGGATAAAATGATAGTTTCAGAAGGTAAAATGATAGTTTCAGAGTATAAAATGATAGTTTCATGGTATAACATGATAGTTTCACTGGGTAAAATGATAGTTTCAGGGGATAAAATGATACTTTGAGTTTATATAATGACATAAACCGTTTAACACACTGGATCTTTTGTGTATTAGGAAAGAACATTGGTGATGCTGCTGATGATGATATACTATTGGCAGATGAAGTAGAACGTATAAGAAATAACAAGAAAAGAAAGAATGATGATGCAAGTAATAGTAAGGCAGCTTCAAAGAAGGGCAAGAAAATAGTTGTTCAAGATGATATAGCCATTCAGTCACCAACTTTGGCACGAAAAAGGAATACTGACTTCTTCGTTGACATGCTCAAATCTCTAAGCAAGAATCAAAGAAGAGGTGTTCGAGAGATTGGGTTTGGCGCACTCCTAAACTTCAATATAAGAAGTTTCCCAAGATCATTGGCATATTATCTGATTTACAACTTTAACCATAAAAGTTCATCAATTAAATTGAACAGTGGGGAAATCATTGTTTTTAGATGATGAAGATGTCCATATAACTCTTGGGTTCCCCATTGGATCTTTACCTATGAATAGGATAAAATTTCAGAAAAATATCGACATCAAAACTCAAATTGCTAGATTCTGTAAAGGTGGAGAGAAAAAAATGGTGCCAGCGTATGTTGTAGGGCAGATGATGAAAGACGAAGAAGGTGGTGAGTGGTTCAAATGGTGTTTTATGGTTCTCGTGGAGTATGCCTTAATTAACACTCCTGCTGATGGAAATTTGAGTCCACAAATTTTTGATTACATAGCTGATGTTGAGAAGATCAATCAATACAATTGGTGTAGCTATGTCATAACTAAATTGCTTGAAACACAAAAGAGATGGAAAAGAAACACAGCAAATATATTTACCGGACCAGTTATCTTTGTAGTGGTAAGAATATATTTGTTTTCCATTGTCTATGAATCTATTTACAGAAAAACTAATATTTATTTTTTGTTAATGTAGGCTTGTTACGTGGACAGGATTGTCTTTGAAAAAAAAATGGTGCCAAGATGTTATCCAACAGTTAAGGGATGGACTGCCGAACTGTTGAAAGAAAGACAAAGAGCAGAAATGAATGATTCAGATTTTGGTCTCGGTCATAAGTATGACCGATATAAAAAGCAACCACATGAAGAAAATGATGAAGATAATGAATCTGAATATGAAGATGATGATCCTGAAGATGTAAAAGCTTTGAGGATGAAAGATCATGATGAAGAGGGGACAACCAGTGGAAGTCAAGAAAAGACTTTCATAGATCAATGGAATGAAGCTGCCAGGGATTGTAAAGCGTCAGTGTAGAAGATGCTTGATGTCCTTGAAGCAGCGCCGGATGAACTCAGGAAGCTTGATAGCTTTAAGATAATATGTGATACAACAAGAAATGCAATGGGAGTGAGAGAGGAAGGTGCGCAGAATGTTACAGAAAGTCAGAAAACAATGTCACATGCTATGAGCAATGATGAAATTGATGATCCTGAATGGATCGATATCATGATTGAGCTAACTAAAGCTGCTGAGAGGACATTTATTCTGAAAAATAGGAATGAGTTCCCTACCTCCACTCTCATACCGGAATATGAACACACTCCTGAAAGCGAAAAGGAAAAGGCTAATAAAGCAGCTCGAGAAGAGAAGGAAAAAGTTCTAGAGAAAGAAGTTGAATTCTTTCACAATGATGAATATGAGGTAACTTTTAAAAATGATAGTTTAAGGTTTTTATGGTTAAGATGATATAGGTTTGATGTTTTTTTGGTTGTTCTGTTTTATTTGAAAAATGATACTTTTGCATCATAAAATGATAGTGTAAGGGGATAAAATGATAGTTTCAAATGATAAAATGATACTTTTGCACAAAATGATAAAATGATAGTTTCAGTGGATAAAATGATAGGTTCAGTGATAAAATGATACTTTTGCATCATAAAATGGTAGTTTCAAATGATAAAATGATACTTTTGCATAAAATGATAAAATGATAGTTTCGGAGAATAAAATGATAGTTTCAGTGGGTAAAATGATAGGTTCAGTGATAAAATGAAATTTTTATTTCATAATGATAGTTTTAGATTTTTGGCTGATAAAATGATACTTTTGGCTGATAATATGAGTTCCATTGGGTAAAATAATATCCCTTATGTCAATAACAATTTATATTTTTGAATGAAAGCATGACAAAGCATATATCATAATATCCACTGTCATGGAGGATATACATGGTGAAATAGGAGATGATGAAGTTTTAAAAGAGAGAGAAGAAATTTTGAAAAAGGCCAAAGGGAAGAAGATGGTTTCCCAAGAACCACCAGTTGAAAAGGAGAAAGTGGCCAGAACAACAAAGAAAATTGTTGAAGCACTGTGCTCTCGCTACAATGTCAGAGCAGTAAATATAAAAGGAAAACTGAATAGAGAATAGAAAGAAATAAAGTACTGGTTGATGACACATGAAGAAAGCGAATAGTAAGTTTAGAATTACATAATTATATTCTTATTAAATTCTTTTAACTAACATTAAATATGATTTTGAAATCAGTTATGAGATGGTTTATGAGAACAACATGATGAGCATATTCAAGATTGATTTCCACAGCCTTGGTCCACGTACATACGTCAGTATCAAAATCATAGATGCATGGGTTGTGTACCTCAACCACCATGAAAAATCCAAATCAAAGGCATCACCAAGTCGTCTTTTCATCAACACCACACCTACGGTACAGTAAACGAGTAAATAAATAATAGTGTTACATTAAAAGTTAAATTTATTTACAAAAATGTAAACATGACAGGTATACAATATTACTGCAAGGAGATCTGAATGGACTCAAGCCGAGGCTCAAGAAAAATTCTGCACAGCGTTAAATGAATTTGTGTCAAAGATTGAAAATTTCAAATGGGAAAATTATGACATGGTAAGTCATAATGAGATATACAATACAGAACAACGTACCTATATTTTTTAAAATGACATTTTTATATAATGTTTTGAAAATTAGATATTCTTTCTGATCTGGGCACACGAACATTTTTATATCATGTGCTTCAATCTCAAAATGCAAATGATGGATGTGATTGACAATGCTCTGATTAGTGAAGATTTGATTAAGAAGAAATATGGAGCTGCACCAAGCATGCTGGTATGTTTAGTCGAATGCATTCAATATTTATTAGTTAAAATGCATTGAATATCATTTAGTACAGAACATAATATCATTTTTAATCAACCTCATGTATGTTTTGTGTTATTTGAATAGAAACATTTCATCTGAATTTATCTTGGTGATGGAGTTAATCAATCCATGGGGAGAATTGTCAAAATGTCAAAAATCAGACACATGACTATGCCATGGCAGAACGATACAAACAAAGTTGACTGTGGAGTTTATGTGATGCGCCATATGGAGACTTATATGGGTGGTGCTGTTCGTAACTGGAATTCGGGCTTAACGAAGAAGGCGACAGACACTTTCACAAAACTCCGTGCCAAATATACTGAAGCATTGCTTATTGGAGAAACTAACAAGAAGGCTCTTGAGACATTTACAATGATACAGCAGAAGTTTCATAATGATAGCAAAAAAGGGGAAATCGATGTTGAAAAATGATTAGAGAATTTGAACCCCCTAAAGAGAGCTAGTAGTTGTAATAGTAACTTGTAAGACATTTTGTCACGTTAAAGTATCATTTTATCAGCTTATATGTCATTTCTTCAGCTTATATATCATTTTATAAGGTTACTGTCATTTTATCCGCTTACATTATCATTTTATCAGGTTAAAGTGTCAGCTTATATAGTTTCAGAGGGTAAAATGATAGTTGCACTTGATAAAATGATGGTTTAAGGGGATAAAATGATAGTTTCAGAAGGTAAAATGATAGTTGCACTTGATAAAATGATAGTTTGAGAGGATAAAATGATAGTTTTAGAAGTTAAAATGATAGTTACACTTGATAAAATGATAGTTTTGGCTTATAAATGTTAGGTTTACTGCATAACTAAAATGATAGTTTTGCCAGATAGAATGATACTATGAGTTGATAAAATGATAGTTTTGCCGGTTAAAATGATACTCTAAGTTGATAAAATGATAACTTTTTGCCGGATAGAATGATACTATGAGTTAATAAAATGATACTTTTGGCTTATAAATGTTAGGTTTACTGCATAAATAAAATGATTGTTTTGCCGGATAGAATGATACTCTGAGTTGATAAAATGATAGTTTTACTGATTTGTAGGTATGTACATTCCTGTTTATGATGATGCTTTGAAGCCAATGATTGGTATGAAATTCAATACATTATGCAGTAAACCTAACATTTATAAGCCAAAAGTATCATTTTATCAACCCAGAGTATCATTCTATCCGGCAAAACTATCATTTTATCAACTCAGAGTATAATTCTATTCGGCAAAAGTATCATTTTATAAACTCAGAGTATCATTCTATCCGACAAAACTATCATTTTATCAACCCAGAGTATCATTCTATCCGGAAAAACTATCATTTTATCAACTCAGAGTATAATTCTATTCGGCAAAAGTATCATTTTATAAACTCAGAGTATCATTCTATCCGACAAAACTATCATTTTATCAACTCAGAGTATCATTTTAATCAAACAAAACTATCATTTTATCAAATAAAACGATCATATTTCGTTTATATAAGAGCAAAATTGTCATTTCATTATAAAATTGGCGCGTCGAAAGAAGACGTGAACTAGACGCTGAATTCAATTTCTCTCACACTCAAACCCTTCGAATCGCATCCAAACCCTCCGAATCGCATTCAAACCCTTGCTTCTTCAGTTTCGAAGGAAAAACCATTCAACTTCTGAAATATGACGATGGAAAACGCTCTAGTATCATCGAAGAATGGTTGGATGAAGTTTTTTACTTATTTCACTTTCATTTTTTGCTATATTGATTTTTTTTCTCATATCAATGAAGCTGCTGCATCCGAAATAAGGTCTAAGATGCGTGAGGATAGACCGCAACAAATTGCTGAAATATTTAGTACAACTGAAATATTTAATTATTTAGTATCTCAGTGAATAATTTTGTGCTATATTAAGTGTGTATTCATGAATTTCACCAGTTTTTTTGTATGTCTTCCAGCCTCAAAGCGTGGGAGGTCACAAACCAACGATGAAGAAGAAATGCTTGCCAGAAAGAAACAGGATAAAAGAAAGAGTGTTAAAGATATTAGTTGTAAAATTAGAAGACCTAAATTGGTCGTAAAGATAGGGTGAAAGTTCTGGTTGATGCCATTGAAAAAATGAACTGCAAACAAATAGCTGCTCTGGAAGAGATGTTGGACAGCTTGTGCATTTGAAGATACGATGTATTCTTGCTGACATGGCATTTTCACTACTTGAAAATTTTAATCATGACAACTGCTCCAGAATAAAACTTGTTGATGATCAACCATTACACATCATTGAGGAGGATGTGTATGCTACATTGGGACTGCCAAGAGGAGAGTTGATGATTAAAAGTGAAAAGAAGCATGAAATGAATGATGTGATGATGATTATTGTCAAGGCTAAGAAGAAAAAAGCAATAACCCCAGCTGATTTGCAAAAGCAGCTTGATAGTGATCTAGAAGGTGGTGAGTGGTTTAAGAAAATATTTCTTATTCTGTTAGACAATATTCTAATCTCACCAACTGCCAACGGAAAATGTCTTGGCCGTATCTTGGACGATATTGGCAACATTTCAAATGTGAGGCAGTACAATTGGTGCAGCTACGTGTTGGATGCGCTAATCACAGCACATGATAGCTGGAAACTCAAGAACAAATCCACCTCATTCACTGGACCAATCACTTTCCTCTTGGTGAGTTTTCTATTTTAACCACTCCTTTATAGTGAAGTAAAAACATGCTTAGAGTGAAGTAAAATCATATTTAGAGTGATATTTTACATGGTTAAGTAGTAAATGCATGGTTAGAGTGATGTGTTTTTTATACACGAGTGAAGTAAAATCAGAATAAGAGTGATGTGTTTTGTGAACAAGAGTGAAGTAAAATGTGAATAAGAGTGAAGTGTTTTGTGTACAAGAGTGAAGTAAAATCAGAACAAGAGTGATGTGTTTTGTGAACAAGAGTGAAGTAAAATCAGAACAAGAGAGATGTGTTTTGTGAACAAGAGTGAAGTAAAATCAGAATAAGAGTGATGTGTTTTGTGAACAAGAGTGAAGTAAAATGAGAATAAGAGTGAAGTGTTTTGTGAACAAGAGTGAAGTAAAATCATAATAAGAGTGAAGTCCTTGTAATGCATTTTATTATTGATCTGTTTTTGCAGGCATGCTATGTAGATAGGGTTGTCTACAGAACAAGACTGGTGGTTAGAAGATTCCCAACTGTCCGTAACTGGACAGAATCCATTCTTAAGGAGAGAGGACAGATGGAATTCGATAATGGAGGCACCATTGGAAGAGGAAGCATAGAAAGTATCATTGATCATGTCTCCATTGAATCTTTATATGAATAATTGTCACTACCTCTGTCCCTTCAACTGAGGAAGCTCATTTACCTGATGAAGCCCCCCCTTCAACTGATGAAGCCCCCCTTCAACTGATCAAGTTCCTTCGTCTGATGAAATTAAAAGTTCAATTAGGGAGGCTGCAGATGCTATTAGTAAAATGATGAGGTATATGAAGAATGCTCCAGCAAATACCAATGACACCAACTGCTTCAAAGTTGCAGCTATAAATGCACTAAAGATGGTTGGTGTGGAGGTTGATCAAGGGGACCAAGTTGTGTCTAAGCCAATTGAAAACATGACACAAGCTATGGAAGAGGATCAAGTAGATGATCCAGAATGGATTCAGCTTATGGACAAAATGATGGAAGCACATGATGAAAAATGCAAATTAGTGAATGAAGGCACATCAATTTTGCCTGATATTAACTTGGGAAAGAAACCAGTAAGTTGAAGATTTGGGAAACAATTTATTTACTTTTTTTAGTTTTTATTCCTATGTTATATCACATTTCACTATTTGCAGGAGACAAATGAATTTTATGAAAACACATCACTCTTGTTCAGAAAACACATCACTCTTGTTCAGAAAACACTTCACTCTTGTTCACAGAACACATCACTCTTACTTCGATTTCACTTCACTCTTGGTCACAAAACACATCACTCTTACTTCGATTTTACTTCACTCTTGTTTACAAAACACTTCAATCTTATTTCTTATTTACAAAACACTTCACTCTTATTCTGATTTCACTTCACTATTTTACACAATACACAGTTCATTAGTTCTATAAAACAGGACACAAAGTGAATTATTTCCATCCAGATTTGACTTGTCTCATCTTTCAGCTGTATACAGTTGTTCACCGGCCTGATGGGGTTGACCTCATGACTCTAATTGATAGATTCTGTGACAATTTACAAACTGAGGTTGAACAAATTCCGTATTTCAAATGGGGCGATGTAGATTTGGTAATTACTGAACACAATTGATTCTTTGTTATATTCACTAATTGTTTTTATTCTGAAATTATTATTATTATCTATGTAGGTGTTCTTTCCAATATGTGCTGCAGAACATTACTATACCATATGCTTCAGATTTAGTACTAAAAGTATAGTGGTGATTGACAATTCGAAGAATGTTGACGATGAGGACGTATTAATCAAATATGGTAGCATACCTGCAAATGTGGTAAGTATACATGATATATAGCGAAGTGTTTTTGTGATTACAGTGAAGTATAGTACTCTTTATAGTGAACTACATCTGATATTCATAATGATATATTGCAGAGATTGTATTTTTGTCATTTTTTGACAAAAATGGGGTATCACAACCAAAGCAAATCAATAAAGGATGTGATCATAGTAAGGCTCAAAATGCCTTGGAGAACAACATCAAATGTAGAAGATTGTGGAGTTTTTTGATGCGACATTTGGAATGTTATTATGGTGAGCGTGAACAAGATTGGAAGTGTGGATTAACTGCAAGAAGAAAGGGAATACTCCAAAGACTAAGAGCAAAGTATTGCAGCGCATTATTATTATCCGAAAAAAACCATGAGGCATTGAATATCTTGTCACTAGCATCAAAGCATAGAATATGGGAAAACAAATAAAATAGATGTGGAAAAAATGATTGTAAACTTCAAGCGTTCATGAACTATTGTAGAAAACTTCATTTAAATTCAATAGCAAGTACTTATTGTACATTAATATCTTGTTTACTATTTAATTCACTGTTGTGTTGTATCTATTTACTTCACTGAATAAGGAACTAGTGTTTTGTGAACAAAAGTGAAGTAAAATACAAATAAGAGTGATGTCTTTTTCTTGATAAAATGATACTTATACCGATTTGTAGGTATGTACATTCCTGTTTGTGATGATGCTTTGAACCCAATGATTGCTAGTTAAGATGATACTTTTGGCTTATAAATGTTAGGTGTACTGCATAAAATGATAGTTTTGCTTCATAGAATGATACTCTGAGTTTATAAAATGATACTTTTGCCGATAGAATGATACTCTGAGTTGATAGAATGATAGTTTTGCCGGATAGAATGATACTCTGAGTTGATAAAATGATACTTTTGCTTGATAGAATGATACTCTGAGTTGATAAAATGATACTTTTGGCTTATAAATGTTAGGTTTACTGCATAAAATTATAGTTTTGCCCGATAGAATGATACTCTGAGTTGATAAAATGATAGTTTTACTGATTTGTAGGTATGTACATTCATGTTTGTTATGATGCTTTGAACCCAATGATTGGTAGTTAAGATGATATTTTTGGCTTATAAATGTTAGGTTTAGTGCATAAAATGATAGTTTTGCTTGATAGAATGATACTCTGAGTTGATAAAATGATACTTTTGCTGATTGAATGATATTCTGAGTTGATAAAATGATAGCTCTGCCGAATAGAATGATACTCTGAGTTGATAAAATGATACTTTTGGCTTATAAATGTTATGTTTACTGCATAAAATGATAGTTTTGCTTCATAGAATGATACTCTGAGTTGATAAAATGATAGTTTTGCCGGATAGAATGGTACTCTGAGTTGATAAAATGATAGTTTTGGTTTATAAAATGATAGTTTTGCCGCATAGAATGATAGTCTTGCTTGATAGAATGATACTCTGAGTTGATAAAATGATACTTTTGAAAGGATTGAACTTTTGACAAATCCAAACTTTTAAAGGATTGAACTATTATTTTATCCGTGAAACTATCATTTTATCCCCTGAAACCAACATTTTATCAAGTGCAGCTATCATTTTAACCCTTGAAACTATCATTTTACCTTCTGAAACTATCATTTTATCCCCTGAAACCATCATTTTATCAAGTGCAACTATCATTTTAACTATTTTAGCCGAATTTCTTTTTTTTTGAACCCTTTTCTTGGGATTCCAACCCTAGCTATAAATACTATTTTATAAGACTTTTGTTGGCAGATTTTGATGAATGATATTTTGAAGACTCCTTTGAGAGCATCTCCCTTGAGAGATTTTTATCCAAATTCCTACATGTAGGTTGCTTGGTTTATGTTCATTAGACTAGATCAAGTATAGGTATGCATTTATGATGGTGTAGTCATAAATGTGGAGCCAATGGAGTGTGTGCTTTGGTTGAAAGTAGCCTAGGGTTGCCCACATCTTCTTGTGGGAGATCGTAGGTCCTCAAAGAGGATTCCTCCCTCTTTACACCTTTGTTTCCTTTTCTTACCTCTCCACCAAACTCCTTTTGAGCCTAGTTTTTGTGACTAGCTCAACCCTTTTTATCTTAACTACAAAAATTGGAATCAAACACAATTTTGGGTGTTTCTTGGGCACATGGAAGGATTCCCTCACAAGAATCCTTATCATTTGGTATCTAGAGCCTAGTTGCCTACCCAGAATTCCATCATTTGAAAGGTCAAATTAACGTGTGAAGTTGTTGCCCTGTTTTGTGCCCTTGTTTGACATATTTGGGGAAAACTTGAAATCGAAGGTCATATCAAAAACCTGCTATATTGGGGATATTTTTACCTCATTCTAAACCCTTTAATCTTGTTATCTACCAAGTTTAATCAATTTTGGAGTTGGGTAGCCATATCAAAAAAATTCCTAAGCCAAGAGTTACATGAATTTTCAGCTCAACTAAGTTTGTTTGTTAGCTTCCTTAGGCATTGAACCTTACTTTCACATGTTTGATTGTCTTTACTTACTTGGTTATATTGCCTACGTGTATACCTCGATTGATTTGTCTTTGCACTTGCATTTGGGAATTTGGATCGAGTGACATTGGTGAGTGACTTGGGGGTGGGATATTACCATTGGTGTGAGTTAGCATCTTAAATCCCTCCTTCTTGTTTTACTAACCCCTAGGACTACTAATTCCTAGTTTATTTTCTTTCTTATTGTAGGTTCCATTTTGAATGCCACCTAGTACTAGATCCACCACGATGGGCGATTCGCAACCGGAGGGTAGTTTAACCGGGTGCGAGGACGAGTCATAATTTGGCAGGGGATGAGTTGGCAAGCTTGATGACAAAAACTATGGAAGACAAGAGAGTTCAATGTTTCAAGTGCAAGGGGGATGGCCATTATGCACGTGAGTGCCCAAACCAACAGGTAATGGTTATCTGGCAAGATGGTAGCGTGTGTAGTGAGGAAGACGAAGAAGAAGGAGAAGTTGTGGGTACTAAAGAAGTGAGCCCGGACACCGACATAGCTTTCTCTAGTGGCGAGGATGAAGATACACCCTTGAGGGCTATGGTTGTACTCCGAATGCTCAATGTACTACCCAACCTTGAGGAGCATAAGGAGCAAAGGGGCAGCATCTTTCATATGAAGTGTAAGGTGAAATCCAAGACGTGATTGGTCATCATAGATGGAGGGAGTTGTACTAATGTGGTGTGTGACCGGTTGGTGGCCAAATTGGGATTGAAGGTCCTTAAACACCTAAACTCCTACAAATTGCAATGGTTAGGGGATTCCGGGGAGTTGAAGGTGAAGGCTCAATGCAAAGTTCCATTGAAGATTTGGGAAGTTGAAGAAGAAATCCTATGTGATATCATTCATATGACGGCATGTCATGTTTTGCTAAGGAGGCCATGGGAGTTTGGTAGAAGGGCCTACAAAAATGGCTTCACAAATGAGTATTTCTACATGCTCATTGGGGTGAAGGTTCGTTTGAAGCCATTGCTACCTAATGCCGTGTTTGAGGCAAGCCAACATCTACAAAAGGAAAGAGAGAGAGAGAGAGAGAGAGAGAGAGAGGGGAAAAAGGCTAGTAAAAGAATGTGAGCTAAAAAATCCAAGTGAGATTGGGGGTGGTGAGAGAAAAATAAAAGCGTCCAAAGGAGAGCACCCACAAACAAGAGAGGGAAAGGAATGTTTGTTAGCTAGTAAAATCGACCTTGGGTGGGCACTAAACAATCACCTCTCTGTTATCCTCATGGTCCGTAAGGATTTGTGCTTAGCTACTAACCTTGACCCGTGTCCTTTGATTGTCCAAAGTGTGTTGTAGGAATTTGAAGATGTATTCCTGGAGGAACTCCCGAGTAAACTTCCTCCCAGGAGGGGGATCGAGCATCAAATTGATTTTTTGTCAGGATCGTCACTCCCAAACCGGGCCGCATACAAGGCGAATCCCAAGGAGACACAAGAGCTACAAAGGCAAGTCGAGGAACTCCTTTCCAAAGGTCTAATTCGTGAATCTCTATCTCCTTGTGCCGTACCCGTCATTCTTGTACCTAAGAAAGACGAAAGTTGGAGAATGTGTGTAGATTGTAGGGCAATTAACAAAATCACCATCAAATATAGGCACCCTATACCTAGGTTACACGACATGTTAGAGGATCTTTGTGGCTCTATATGTTTCTCTAAAATTGATTTGGCTAGTGGATACCACCAAATTCGCATGAAAGAAGGAGATGAATGGAAAACTTGAAGAGCATGCTAGTCATCTTAGGAATGTGCTTGAAGTGTTGAGAATGCATGCTTTATATGCCAAGTTGCCTAAATGCACTTTTGGTGTTGATGAAGTTGTGTTTCTTGGATTTGTTGTGGGAAATGAAGGAGTGCGGGTAGATGAAGAGAAGGTGAAAGCCATTAGGGAATGGCCAACACCTAGGGATGTGAGTGAGGTTAGGTCTTTTCATGACCTTGCTAGCTTCTATATGAGGTTTGCTAGGGATTTTTCCACAAAAGCTTCACCCTTGAACCACCTTGTCAAAAAAAATGTTGAGTTTAAGTGGGGGGAGGAGCAAGAGAGAGCGTTTAATACTTTGAAAAATGACTTCACACATGTTCCCTTACTATCACTCCCTAATTTTGATAAAACTTTTGAACTTGAATGTGATGCAAGTGGTGTGGGGATTGGGGGAGTTCTCATGCAAGAGGGTAAGCCCCTAGCTTATTTCTCGGAAAAGCTAAATCAAGCCCAATTGAACTATCCCACGTACGACAAGGAGTTGTATGTTATAGTCCGTTGCCTTGAGAATTGGCAACACTACTTGATGCACAAGGAGTTTGTGATACACACAGATCATGAGTCTATTAAGTTCTTAGGAGGGCAACATAAACTTGATAAAAGGCATGCTAAGTGGAGTGTTTTCCTTGAGACTTTTACCTATGTCATTAAGTATAAGAAGAGAAAGGAAATGTTGTTGCCGATGCTCTTTCTAGGAAACCTTTTGAGACCTTGCATGATGGTCCTTTACTTGTGAGTGATACCGTGTGTTTAAGAAAGCATGTGCTTGCTATGTGTGCCTCCAATTTTGTTAGATTTGAGTTTATTAAAGACCCTTACGAGCATGATCATGACTTTTCTTCTATTTACGAAGCTTGTGAAAAAGATGTTTTTGATAAATACTATAGGTTGGATGGTTATCTTTTTAAGGAAAATAGGGTGTGCATATCTTCATGCTCGTTGAGAAATTTGTTGATTAAGGAGGCTCACCTAGGGGGCATAATGGGTCACTTTGGGTTGCTTAAAACTTTTGACATACTAAGTGAGATTTTCTTTTGTCCTTGCATGAAGAAGCATGTTGAAAAGTTTTATAATAGTTGCTTAGAGTGTAGGCAAGCCAAGCCTAAATCTAACAATTATGGTCTTTACACCCCTTTTCCTACTCCTACACATCCTTGGGTAGATTGTCCATGGACTTTGTTCTAGGTCTCCCAATGTCTCGTAGGAAAAATGATAGCATTTTTTTAGTGGTGGATAGATTTTCCAAAATGGCTCACTTCATTTCATGTCAGAACACAAGTGATGCCAAATTCATTGCTAGTTTATTTTTCAAGGAGGTGATAAAAATCCATGGGGTCCCAAGAACTATTGTGAGTGATAAAGACATCAAATTTTTGAGTTTCTTTTGGAAAACACTTTAGGGTAGGATGGGTACCAAACTTCTTTTCTCTACCACCGCACACCCCCAAACGGAAGTTGTAAACCGTTCCTTGGGTGCTCTTCTCCGTGCCTTGGTTTTTGAAAACAAAACTTCTTGGGAAGAATGTTTGCCTATAGCCGAGTTTGTTTATAATAGGACCATACATTCCACTACCCAACAATCCCCTTTTGAGGTTGTCTATATTTTCAATCCACTCACCCCGTTGGACTTGTCCACGGCCGATTTGCCTTTATCTTATATGGTTGATGTAGGTGGGATGGAGAAGGCTAAGTTTGTGCAAGACTTGCACACCCGAGTGCAAGAATGAATCCGCAAGATGGGAGAACAAGTAGCTCAAAGGGTGAACAAAGGGCGGAAGAAAATGTTGTTCAACTCTGGAGATTAGGTGTGGGTGCAACTTCGGAAAATACGTTTTCCCGACAAGGCAAGATCCAAGCTCGAACCCGCGAGGGGATGGCTCGTTTATGGTCCTAGAGCGTGTGAACGACAATGCCTACATCATTGATCTTCCCGGTGAGTATAACGTGAGTTGTACCTTTAATGTGGCTGACTTGTGCCCGTTTGATTTTGTAGGGGATGGACCGCATTTGAGGATAAATCCTTCTCAAGAGGGAGAGGATGATACGAACGGGAGGTCCAAGGAAATGGTGGACGCGACCACGACTCCCCTTAGGCTGCCCGGAAGGCCCGTCACGAGATCCATGAGACAAAAGGTTCGGGAGGGCATTTCAAACTTCATCTGGGGGGCAATGGAGGAGGCAGACGGAATGCCCGGTCGGGCGAATCCACCCCTCCAAAACTCCAGATCGGGCGTTTGTGCGCTGAGTGTCGTCCACATTCGGGCGAACTCACCATCCCATCCAATTATACAAACTTAAGTGATTCATATTGTTTTTGGGGATATATGAAGATATATAAGTAGGTCATTTCTTTTTTGGGATTTTCTCTCTTACTTATGAGTTTATCTCTCCTCACTTAAATAAGATGGAGAGAGTATAACACATAATAATCACCAAGTCGATGTAAGATAAGAATAAGCTAGGGTTTTCAACACTCCTCACATATGTTTGCTGGAATGCACATTGGACTTCCACACGCATAGACAAAGAGATCCACATCAATTTAAGTCTGCTCTGAAACCATGTAGAAACGAACCACAAATTCCCTTAAAATGTCTCACTTGTAAAGTTATCCAAGAATATATAAATCAAACAAGATCATCAAATTAGAATATGGGTTTTCAACCGTCCATGTACGTATGTATATCTTCATCATGCATAATTGATACTCAAGAAAGGTCAAATCCATTGCATCTAACTCTCGGGGAGACTAATCAAATCCCTACAATTAATGCTGGCATTATAAAATATTAGAATATCTATTGTTACATGATTTAATTTTCTAATTGTAGCTTAACTTGTAAGATGTAAATCCAGGCTATAAAGGCATGTAAATGTCCACTATTAAATCAAGATAATAACAACAATCAAAACATAACCAAAACACTCAGGTGAACAAACATGACTAGGAAACTCATGCTTTTCCATATGTTGACGGCTCTATCCATCTTAGCCGACCGACTCGAAGCCGGGGCCAAGTTCCCTATAGTGCACTTCATCGACGCCATGAGCAGGCCAATCGATCTCCACATAAGATCGGGGGGGGCTGTCGAGCTCGGCTCAGCTACAGCCGGGCCAGGATTACGGGATGAGACTGAAAGTGGACGACGTACACTCCGTGATGAGCGTGTGCGGCTCCACATTTGCATCATTTAACGTGTACGAGCCGGCCCGCGATAAAGGGCGCCCCGCCGTGTTTTGGAGAGCTAGCTACAAAGGGTTTTACATGAGCCATGACAAGGTTCATTGGACTCTGGTGGCTCGTTGGGAATATGAATAGTTTTCTGTTTTCATTTTGTAATCAGTTTAAACAAATTTTGTTGGATTTGTCTTCTTTTTTTTAGTTGCACTACTAGTAGCATTCTTTTATGAGAATCAAGCTTTGTGTTTTTATCATTTCTGCAGAGTCTGTTTGTAAGTGCGAATACTAAAACGTGGTATTGATTTTGAGCAAATGACATTCAATTTTTTCAATTAAAGCCTCCAAGATTGTTCGCAACCTGATGTGCAGCAGCTATTGTGTTAATAACATATTGTACATCAAATTTTATCACATATTACGAAATAAAAATACTCCATCAATTCTTCATAGTTGAGGCAGTTCTTTTTTAAACGAAATTGATTAATCCCAGAATCGGTGATATAGATCCTATATCTGATTTATTTATTTTATGCAAGTCTTCCACTGTGCAACAGGCATCAAACCCCAGCAGGAAACGTGTGTGAAATTGTGGGTGGGGTTGGATCATGGGGCCTTTTGGATTTCCATCTCTTGTAACCACCATTCAGTGGCTGATCTAGAAATTTTGATTCGGGGTACGATATTTAACAGTAGAGACCTAGGGCTTCAAAGTTTATAATCGATAAGTTTTCTTCTACTACTAATTTTAAATATTTTATAATAATAGTTTGTGAGTTGTAAATGTCTTATATATTTATTACTTGTGAATGTCGATACAAATATAAATGTAAAAATTACGTAAAAAAATACATTTCTTTGAAATAACACAAAATATTTTAGCAGAGTTTCATATTTCTAAAAAAATTGAAAAGGAAGAAAATATAACAACTACACAAAAATAATTTTTTTACAATTTTATATAGAGAGAAATATAATAACTATCATAAATTATTAATTTATTAAAGGTGTGAATTAGTTTAATATATTATTATACAGTAACAATTATACAATAAATAGTGAAAGATCAAAAATAATTAAAAAGCGTAAAATAAGTGTATATAAAACAATTAACATAGAACCACAGCTTCTGTGGATCGATATTGAATCCTCCAATAACATTAGCGATCAGCTACCACTGCACCAATTCGGTGTTAATGTGAAGTATGTCTCCATATATAATTAAGACTGAGGTCCAATTTTGGTCCCTTACCTTTACCCTAAAATTCTTTTTGGTCCCATATATTAAGTTTGTGACCATTTGGTCTCTAACATATTGTTTTGGTACATTTTAGTCCCAAACAAGGTCACAAACTTAATGTATGGATCCGAAAAGAATTTTATGGAAATTTACGGGACCAAAATTAGACTTTAGCCCTAGATTATAATTAAGTTATTAAATTGATCAAACATTTGAATGTTAATTTTAACAGAAAATAGTTATTTTGGACCAAAACAATATGTTAGGAACCAAAAGGTCACAAACTTAATGTATGAGACCAAAAAGAATTTTAGGGCAAATGTAATGGACCAAAATTGGACTTTATTCTATAGTTAAATACGAATATTTATGGCCACAGTTGTATCCCCTTGTTATACATTGGATCCGCCACTGCCACCATTTGCATATTGATGTGTTCAATGCTAAATGAATTCTATAACCTTTCATGTCACTTTTTTGTGCCTAAAAATAGTTGGAGTTTGGGAGAAAAGAATACACCGCAACAAACATTTTTTACTCTCTAGCTTTCTACATCGTAGTGTGCATTTTAAGAGCATTGTATAGCTCGATTCTCAGAACAAACATGACTAGGAAACTCATGCTTTTCCATATGTTGATGGCTCTATCCATCTTAGCCGACCGACTCGAAGCCGGGGCCAAGTTCCCTATAGTGCACTTCATCGACGCCATGAGCAGGCCAATCGATCTCCACATCAGATCGGGGGGCCTGTCGAGCTCGGCTCAGCTACAGCCTGCCCAGGATTACGGGATGAGACTGAAAGTGGACAACGTACACTCCGTGATGAGCGTATCCGGCTCCTCATTTGCATCATTTAACACGTGTACGAGCCGGCCGGCGATAAAGGGCGCCCCGCCGTGTTTTGGAGAGCTAGCTACAAAGGGTTTTACATGAGCTATGACAAGGTTCATTGGACTCTGGTGGCTAGTTGGGAATATGAATAGTTTTCTGTTTTCATTTTGTAATCAGTTTAAACAAATTTTGTTGGATTTGTCTTTTTTTTTTAGTTGTACTCCTAGTAGCATTCTTTTATGAGAATCAAGCTTTGTGTTTTTATCATTTCTGCATAGTCTGTTTGTAAGTGCGAATACTAAAACGTGGTATTGATTTTGAGCAAATGACATTCAATTTTTTTCAATTAAAGCCTCTAAGATTGTTCGCAACCTGATGTGCAGCAGCTATTGTGTAATAACATATTGTACATCAAATTTTATCACAGATCACGAAATAAAAATACTCCATCAATTCTTCATAGTTGAGGCAGTTCTTTTTTAAATGAAATTGATTAATCCCAGAATCGGTGATATAGATCCTATATCTGATTTATTTATTTTATGCAAGTCTTCCACTGTGCTACAGGCATCAAACCCCAGCAGGAAACGTGTGTGAAATTGTGGGTGGGGTTGGATCGTGGGGCCTTTTGGCTTTCCATCTCTTGTAACCACCATTCAGTGGCTGATCCAGAAATTTTGATTCGGGGTACGATATTTAACAGTAGAGACCTAGGGCTTCAAAGTTTATAATCAATAAGTTTTCTTCTACTACTAATTTTAAATATTTTATAATAATAGTTTGTGAGTTGTAAATGTCTTATATATTTATTACTTGTGAATGTCGATACAAATATAAATGTAAAAATTACGTAAAAAAATACATTTCTTTGAAAGAACACAAAATATTTTAGCAAGAGTTTCATATTTCTAAAAAAATTGAAAAGGAAGAAAATATAACAACTAAACAAAAATAATTTTTTTACAATTTTATATAGAGAAATATAATAACTATCATAAATTATTAATTTATTAAAGGTGTGAATTAGTTTAATATATTATTATACAGTAACAATTATACAATAAATAGTGAAAGATCAAAAATAATTAAAAAGAGTAAAATAAGTGTATATAAAACAATTAACATAGAACCACAGCTTCTGTGGATCGATATTGAATCCTCCAATAACATTAGCGATCAGCTACCACTGCACCAATTCGGTGTTAATGTGAAGTATGCCTCCATATATAATTAAGACTGAGGTCCAATGGTCCCTTACCTTTACCCTAAAATTCATTTTGGTCCCATATATTAAGTTTGTGACCATTTGGTCTCTAACATATTGTTTTGGTACATTTTAGTCCCAAACAAGGTCACAAACTTAATGTGTGGATCCGAAAAGAATTTTATGGAAAATTTACGGGACCAAAATTGGACTTTAGCCCTAGATTATAATTAAGTTATTAAATTGATCAAACATTTGAATGTTAATTTTAACAGAAAATAGTTATTTTGGACCAAAACAATATGTTAGGAACCAAAAGGTCACAAACTTAATGTATGAGACCAAAAAGAATTTTAGGGCAAATGTAAGGGACCAAAATTGGACTTTAGTCTATAATTAAATATGAATATTTATGGCCACAGTTGTATCCCCTTGTTATACATTGGATCCGCCACTGCCATCATTTGCATATTGATGTGTTCAATGGTGAATGAATTCTATAACCTTTCATGTCACTTTTTTGTGCCTAAAAATAGTTGGAGTTTGGGAGAAAAGAATACACCGCAACAAACATTTTTTACTCTCTAGCTTTCTACATCGTAGTGTGCATTTTAAGAGCATTGTATAGCTCGATTCTCAGAACTCCATCAAGTTTGTCGTTGTCGAGCGAATTTGAGCTATTTCTACACGCTAGCAGGAAGTCGTTTTATCTTTGGAGAAAATACGACAATCCGTGACCACCAGTCGGCCGTAATTTATACTGCGAAAATAGGCTTTTCCTCGACTCGACTAATTTTTTGTTTTTTGTTTGTCATTTCCATATTAATCTCTTTCTCTCTCTTGCTTTTTCTCTTTTTCTCATTTTCTATCCTACTTAATCTATCTTTTCTATTTTACTTTACCAAATTCTCATTAGAACTCGTGTCATCCACGAATGAGACTATTTTTCGTAAATGAGGGAGTAATAAAATTAATTATTTTTACATAACAACTATTCCCTCATCCCGACTAAAATGACACAATTTTTTAGTCAACACGTGATTTTATGAGTTTTTAGTCAATATATTTAATAGTAGAAATAAAAGATGGGTATGAGTACTAAATAAAGGGAGAAATGAAATTGAATATTTAATTACAGCTATAGAAAATGATTGGATATATTAATTGGATAAATAAAAGTTTTCAAAACTAGATCTTAGTTTGACAAATAAAAGGAAAAAAAAATGTGTCTATGTTAATTGAGAAGGAGAAAGCAATTAAACAACAAAATTCATTACTTTTCCAACAATTTACCTGAATTAAACATTGTGAATATAAATACTTCACTTTCATTCGGCGTGATGCTAAGTTAGAGCGCAACAAGCTGTTGATCATTATTATTCTATAATTTCTCCACAATGTCTATCAGCGAGGAATTCCAAGCTAGTAAGAGCATCCACTATCCAGGAGGGACGGGTCCGTCGCGCGCCGCGTTGCAGCATCCGTCCCGTCCCGCGTCCCGTGTTGACGTGACAAGCGACGGGCCGTCTCGCCACGCGCCTATGCGACGTGGCGCGACCCGGCATCGTGCGTGACGCCCACTCGCCGGCCCGCGAGTGGGCGTCGTCACGTGCTGACGCAATAAATATTTTTTTAAAAAAAATTCAAATTTTTTAAAAAATAAATAAATAATAAAATTTAAAAAAAATTCTAACGGTAATAATACCGTTTTTTTGTTTCTTTTTTTAATTTTTTTAATTTTTAAATTAATTTTTTTACTCTATAAATACTCATACACTCATCCTCATTTCACACACAACTACACATCTATTCTTCTATCATCTCAATTTCCTCTCAAATTTCCTCTCATCACAAGATGTCCGGCAAAGGCAACTACGGCGGCTCCGGCTCCGGCTCCGGCGGGTGGGATCTCAACGCCTTCGGCGATTGGGAGACCATGATCAACACACTGGGCGGTTCCAGTGCGTCGACGCCGGGGACCAGGGTTCGGCGACACCGGGGGTACCAACCACCCAACTTTGACGTTGATGCATATGCCCGTCCCTCCGCCCCGCGGTATTCGCAGGGATTATCCCAGATCCGGGAGGATTTTTCCGTTGATCCAACGCCGGGAGTAGGCCGAGGCGGTGGAGGTGGGCGAGGCGGTGGAGGTGGACGAGGCGGTGTACAACCCCAGTCGGGCGAGGACGAGGAGGAGGAGGAAGAAGAGGAAGAGGAAGAGGATCTAGGTCGGCATCCGTACAGCAACCACGAAACGCTGGCGGTGTACAACGCCTGGATCACCGTCTCGTACGATCCCATCGTCGGGAATCAACAACCTCGGAAGTGTTTCTGGGAAAAGGTCTGCGAGGTCTACCACCAGATAAAGCCGAAAGGCTCCCGCAAGCGCAAATATAAAATGCTCCGCTCTCACTTTGACCTAGTCGAACGACAGGTCAAAAAATTCTGCGGCCTCTACTCGGCCGAAGCAGCGCGCTACCAAAGCGGCGCCACGGCAACCGACATTTTGACGTCCGCTTTGCGCGCCTACTACCAGGACACCCGTCAACAATTCAAATTTGTTAATGTTTGGCAGGCCGTGAAGGACGAGGAACGGTGGGCCGGCGGTTTCTGCTCCAGCTCGGGTTCAAACTCGAAGCGCACGAAGCATACGACGAGTGGCCAATACTCGTCTGGTGGTGACAGCGCTGAGGGCATCAGCCCACATGAGGCTGAATCGCAGGAGTTTGCGGGTATGGTCGGCGATGCTGGAGGATCCAGCCGTGGGTGCCGTCGGCCGCAAGGGACAAAGGCGGCTAGAGCGAGGAAGGGCCAAGGCGAATCAAGCCAGGCGGCCTCGGGATCGGGCTCGCGGGGAGGCTCGGACACACTTATGGTGGCGTACATGACCGCCACAATGGCGGACACTTCCCGCTTCTCGCACGCCCAATTCGCGGCCTGGTGGAACGGAATTGTGCATATGGCAGCACAACTTGGCCTTCCGACTCCCCCTCAACCTCGACCGCCTCCGGAGGATGATTAGCCGGCGGAGTAGTTTTTTTATTTTCTTTAAATTTGTATTTTAAATTATGTTGTGTGTTTTTTTATGTTGTGTGTTTTTTAATAAAGTGTGTTTGTTTTAATTGAATTGGGTTGGAAAAAAAATAAAAAATTAAATTAAATGAATAGTAATTTAAGGGAGGGAATAAGGGACAGTTAAGGAACGGAGGGTTGCAGGTTCCGTCTCTTAATTAAGGGATGGAGGAATAAAGTACAGTGGGGCCCTCAAATAGTAGTTTAAGGGACGGTGGAGGGACAGCGTAGTGGATGGCCTAAGTAGTTTCATCTCCAGATTTCGTATTTGTTTTTTTCTCGTGTAGTTTTTCGGAACCCGAATTCGTCAGATTGACCTAATTAATTTGAAAGTTTTGTGAAATCGTTTGGATCTGTTAATCTGAACTGAAATTGGTCTGGTTTGCCTATATTTGAAACGTTCCTGTTTACTTAATTGGGGAAGCTGAGTAGTTTTACGATTTTCATCTGATTTTAGCCAATTTTTATTGTGGGAATCAAGCCGTGAATAATATGCTCTCTTTTGTATTGGATTATGCTGATGCTTCTTCTGTTTGTTTTGTTATTGAAAAGATATTGAAGCCTTACCCAATATAATACAAAGGAAATATGCGCTCTTACGAGATTTGTATAAGAGCTTAGAAGGTATGTGTCAACAGCAAATTACTAGTCCTCTTGTTTGTTTGTTATCTTTAGTTCTTTCCTTTTTGGTTGATACGGATCATCACAGTCATGCAAACTGCAAGCGAGATGCAAACAGGATATAATCGAAGTTGTTTCATGGTTATCTTTAGTTCTTTCCTTTTTGGTTGGAGTTGTTTAGTCACGCATGTTGGGTAGCCTAGTTTTTTTAGGCGTCTTCGGTAGTCTGATACGGAGTCAATGTCCCACACCAGTTGTTCTTGTGAGAACAACTGGTGTGGGGTAAATAGACTAAATGGACTTTCTCTCATAACAAGATAGTATTTTGGGCTGAGTTCTCCTATTTAGTCTATCTCATAGTCACATATGGTCTATATCATCGTCTCACATGTCGGTAGTTTAGTTTGGTTGTGAGCCTTACTATTTAATTTTCTCAAGGTTTGGAATTTTGAGAGCACACGTGTTGGAATTGATAAGGATTGGTGTTTTCTTTTGAACATCTTGGAATAAATAAATGAGTGTACTTCCTTTGGTAGGAAAGTATATTCTCCTTGGATGGTTGATAAGGATTGGTAATTTCTTTTGAACATCTTGGTATTGAACGACAATAGCTAAAGGTGAAGCCTTCCTTAGTGAAATAGTTGTATGCTCTCTCAGTTCTAAGTTAATCGATTCGTATTCCTTTATGGACATCTCAAGCTAAATGACTCATTCCTCTTTTGACAAAAATCAATCCTTTTAACCTTCCTTATATTACTCCTACTTTATTCTTTCTTTCTTTATTTTTATTGTCTCTTCATTAACTATTTTATTCTCTTTATACTTAACTCACTAAACACCATCTTAAATCCCATGCTAAAAAGATACGTCTCGATTAACTAGATTAAATTAGAACAAAGGGAGTATCTATTATTTCCTAGTTCTCTTACACATGTATTACTTTTTGCTTACAAACAAACACAACCTTCTTCAATTTCATTCTCTTACATAGGGGTGTGCATTCGGGTTTCGGTTCGGTTTTTTGCCAAAATCGAAAAACCGAATTTAGTTCAAAATCCAAACCGAACCGAACCCGAAAAACCGAAAAACCGAAACCGAAAAACCGAAAACCGAACTTAAAAAACTGAAAAACCCGAACAAAACCGAACTTAAAAAACTGAAAAACCCGAACAAAACCGAAAAACCCGAAAAAAAACCGAAAAACATGAAAAAAATAAATATAATATAAATATATTTATATATGTGTATTTTATTTTATTTTATATATACTAATAGAATATTTATATATAATATAAAATTAATAATACATATATATATATATATTATATAGTAGAATATATTAAAAGAATATATATTATATATAATATAATATATTAAATTAATAGAATATATATAATTCGGTTTTTCGGTTTTTCGGTTTTTTTCTTCGCCCGAACCGAACCGTAAAACCGAATTTTTTTTATTTTTAAAACCGAACCGAACCGACAAATCGAAAAAACCGAACCGAATTTCAAAATTTCTGTTTGGTTCAGTTCGGATATTCGGTTTCCGGTTTTTTTGCTCACCCCTACTCTTACACAAGACAACTCAAACCATTTGATTGTACACCGTGCCATTTGATTGTCAGTGAAAGTTCACCGCACCATTTTTACAACCTTCTTCACTTTCATTCTCTTGAACAAGACAACTCAAACCATTTGATTGCACACCCTACCATTTTATACGCAGTGAAAGGCGGTGGTACCGAAATAACAATGAATTTAAAGATATAACAATGAAACTAAGATATGATAACTAGAAGACTCTTTCTTAACAAAGGATATCTAACAATCTAAAGTTGTCTTCAAGTGGTATCCGCAGCCTTCTCTTTACCCACTCTTCTCTGCGTCTTCTCTCTTCTTCTGTATTCATCGTTTGTGCACGAGCCACACGTGAACGCTATCAAAGGTGCATGACCAGGCTGCGCCTAAAGTTTCTGGTGGAGGTGAGGTTGATGTCTCTTCGTTCCTCTTCCACCTTGAGGACAAGGCTGTTTTCAGCACCAGTGCAGCTGACACGGATCATCGCGGACGCAGCAACAGTAAACGAGATGTGAAGAGGATAGAGTCAGTTTTTTCGTGGTTATCTTTATTTCTTTTTTTTGGTTGGAGTCTTGTAGTCATGGATGTCTTCGATTGTTTAGTTTTTTTAGGTATCTTTAATTTGCATATCTCTAGTATTTGATTAGGTTAGAATTCTTGGCTATTTCATTCCCTTGGGGTTTGAAAGGGGAGATGGTCTGGAATTTTAATTTGTATTGGTACTTGGCCAAGGCCTCTCGAGAGGAATCTGCTGTATTCCCATCCAATTCAATCGTGCATCTTTGAGTTGTATTGTCAAACTGTTTGTGTGCATATTTTGTGATTGTTCTGTCATTATCGCTAACACCTTGTGTGAAACTGACCGGCAATCTTTCAGTAGTTGCTCTTAACATTTGTTTCTTGAAGGTTGTCTTTGTAGTTGTTCAAAAAGCATAAACTATTCAAGTCAGTGTCGTATAAAGTGAAATGGCTAGCTTCTACAAATCTAGTTTGTATATCTAAGCTTTCAACTCAGTGTCGTATACGGTGGAATGGTTAGCAACTTAGCTTCTAGAAGTCTAATTTGTATCATCTAAGCTTTTAAGAACATTGAAGGTTTATAACATTTCACCGTAATGTTCTCTCACCACATGCTAGATTCCCATATTTAAAACCTTTTAACCTGCCTGCTACATAAACCAGGCAATACTGATAAAGTTTTGCTTAGGATATGAACTGGTTCTTTTCTTCTCAGCATTTCTGGATTTCAAATGCTTGAGAAAAAATCCATGCAGAAACATGGTGGCCATGTTTTCTTGTCTCAATGTAACAGAAATTCAGAAGCAAAACGAACAGCGCTGTGAACAAGAGATAGATGATATGAAGCGTGGTATAAAATCCGGTAGCATCACACCCAATTCTTCTCTTCTCAAATTTACAGAAGATGCTATAGATGAGCAAAAACATGCCATAAGGATTGCCGATGAGAAAGTAGCATTGGCGGTTCAGGCTTATGACTTGGTACTGATCTTACACTCCTTAATCTGTGTTGTGATTCTATGTGATAGTGTGCTTTGTTTTTGAATGCGTATCAAGATATTTACATTGTTCCTGATTGTATCTAATCATTACTTTAATCTTATTCCATTAATACTTGTTCCGTATGTGTATATATTAGCTCTGATTGTTATTTTGTGTTTATGACTGGGGATACTAAGAACTTCTACTTTTAGCTGATGTATCTTGCTTTGGTTTCATTGTTTCAAACAATCTGTATATTGTTAAAGAAGGGAGGCGCACATGAACTGTTTGATAATTTGGCAGACAAAATAGTAATGATCAGTTGGCAAACCAGCACATGCCAACTGCTTCAAGAAAAGATTCTAAAGACACTTCTTGGAATTAAACACATTAAACTCCCCTTTGCGTGGATCTTTGGCCAATGCCAATGCTACTGAATGCAAGACATAGATAAACCCCTCACAAACCTGAAGGGTATTTATACTAATCAAGACTCCTATTTCTAGTTTTCTACCATGAAACCAAATAGTCGAGAACTAATATAGAAGACATAATCAAAGGACTGAAATTAAAACAAACTACTGCAAATAAGAAAGACTCTACTAACAAATACTCCTCTGTCCCACTCTTAGTGGAACATTTCTTTTTCGGCATGGGATTTTATGTAGAGAGAGTGATGTTTCCAATTTTAGAAATGTGTCATTTAGAGTGGGACATCCCAAAAAGGAAAATGTGTCACTTAGAGTGGGGCGGAGGGAGTATATCTCTTTAACTTTTGATCCAACTCAGCAAAGAACACAACCTTCCTCGGGCCTCTCGTCTAGAACTTCAGCAGTCTATCCGTATCATATATACTAGAGATACTGCAGGAAAGCCTGTTCTCATCAAAAAATTAAATTGGATTACTGATTACTGGAGAAATATATAGTTACCGTATTGCTTTTGATTATGGTAACACAAAATGTAAGTTTGGGTTTAAGCCGTGCAAGACATGGAAACATGGGAGATAGTCAACAGGATGTTGTAGTTCTGGTACCAAGATTAGGATCCTTGTACAGATCTCAAGAAACATGTTTTCTCTACTGCAGAGTTTTAAAAGTTGATCATTTTTCTTTGACAAGAATCTCTCTTGTTCAAAATTGTATAATTACTGAATGGTTATATGACTAATAGACTTGAGTATCAAAATAGAAGATGTATTGGATAAGGAGAACCATCATAAATTCATGATGTTGTGGTAAAAGAGGATTTCCTAAACACAAATGGGATGGTTTTCTTGCAAGTACTATAAAGCTTTTCTGGCTTAAACTGTGCATATAGCTTGTTGCCTTAACGAGTAATTTTTTGATGGAAAAGGTAGACACTCACATTCAACAGCTTGATCAATACCTGAAGAAATTTGATGAGGATCTTCGGCGTGGTATTCGTCTAGTTGCTTTAATATAACTCTTTATCTGAATATGGTCCAGTTGCAGAGTGCCATCTGCTAATGTGTACAATGAATCTATATCTTGTTTCTCACAGTTAAGGTATCTTTTGGTATGAAATAGCCGAAAGGGATGCCATAGCTGCAACTCCTCCAACTCATGATATGAATGTCAAAGCTGGAAGGTCTGGCGAAACTAGTAATAGAGGGCACCCTTACTCTGGACCCTTCTAGTTTCAAATAATTTTCATGATTTTTTTATTTTCCCTTGTGAATGTTAGTTTTACCTAAATCCGAAAATTATATGTTGTGTGAGAGTGTTTATTTAATTAAAACCAAAGTCATCCCCAACTCCCACACAGAAGAAAAAGAGGAGAAACTGGGAGCAGGCAATGATGCTGTATGTGATAATCCTAGTTGGCTAGTGTTTGTAGCTCAGTTTTTTAAAATATCGTAAATTCTCTGGGATGTTAGCTACAAGAATGAATGAAAATAGCAGGTACTGATCGTAGTAATAGTAAGAGCATCATTGAAGAACCGGTCTATCTGTTGATGGAAAGGTCTTACGGAAATATCTTAGCTTATGAGTGCAAGTATGATAGGGGCCTCATGCCTTGTCCAACAAGATTCGTTATGCCTTGTCCCCCAAGTTTCTCCACATCTTTTAATATTATTTGATTTAACATATCTTTTATTTTAGTTAGCTATATTTATGTAATCTTTATCTTTATTGAGTCTAGTATTCTATAAATTGATGGTCTGTGTAATCTTTTATGCATTGAAAAATAAAGTTAATTACTTATTTTAATTCTCGGTTCTTGCGGAAATCACCACCTAGAACTCCAACTAGGTATAAATCGTTGGTCGTCTACAACGATATGCATTGAAAAATAAAGTTAATTACTTATTTTAATTCTCGGTTCTTGCGGAAATCGCCACCTAGAACTCCAACTAGGTAGGTATAAATCGTTGGTCGTCTACAACGATAGGTCAAGGGTGCACTAGTTGATAGACCCTTGACCTATCAGATTAAAGAACCAACGATTTATAGTGAGAAGAAAAAATACACCCCAATTTGAGTTCTAGGGGGCGATTTCTGCAAGAACCAAGAATGAGAATAAGTAATTAACTTTATTTCTCTATGCATAAAAGATTAGTTGATAGACCCTTGACCTATCGGATTAGAGCACCAACGATTTATAGTAGTGAGAAAGAAGAAAATACACACTAGTTGGAGTTCTTCTAGGGGCAATTTCTGCCAGAACTAAGAATGAGAATAAGTAATTAACTTTATTTCTCTATGCATAAAAGGTTACATAGACCTTCGGTTTATAGAATATTAACTAGACTCAATAAAGATAAAGATTACATAACTAAAATAAAAGATATGCTAAATCAAATAATATTAGAAGATGTGGAGAAACTTGGGCCTATCAAAGTATATGAGCTTTGCATTGAGTAAACATGATCTTTTATGCAGGACGCGCGTTGCAGCAGCAAATGGATCTGCGGCCTCAGCCTCTGGAACTGGTGCAACGGCTGCAGCAAATACCAGCATGGAATTAGATCTGCCTGTTGACCCAAACGAGCCCACGTATTGTTTCTGCAACCAAGTGAAGTGGTTGCATGTGACAATCCCGATGTAAGTAAACAACTCCCTCGTAGCTTCTATCCCACCTTTGAGTTTGAGATGACAAAATTTGCGGCTTTTGTATGCAGTGCAATATGGCTGTGTTGGGCTTAAAGAACAGCCTAAAGGCGTAGGAAAGTGCGATAACGGACTCTGGCTTGCTTCCCAAGTGATACTTCGTATGTTAGTAAAACTCCCACGTTTCGAATTTGAACTACAAAGTCATGACTGAATTTGCGGTGTAACGAATGCAACTTCGCTGCAGATATATGAAGAGTGATATTGCGTTGTCCTCGACTTCGTGCAATATAGCACCCGTTGATAATGTACTCTCTTTCTACGAAAACTCTAATTTAACGATGACAATCGAGTTATGTTTTCATATTATTTTAGATCAAGTATAATAGTATTGTACTTCATTTAATTGACTTGTTTTTCTATTCTGAAAAATAACAAGATAATTGAGTCATTTCTGTTTTTAGTAAAAAATATCACTCTCTCTCCTATTTTATTATCTCTTCATGTCTCTTACTTTATTTACCACCACTTAACACGCTATTCTAAATATCCGGGCCTAAAGAAACGTACTTCCTTCTCCCTCTATAGCTGAGTCGTATTCCTTTTTGAGATGTCCTATTGTAGCTGAGTCATTTCAGTTTTTGGCAAAAAGTACTTTACTCTTTCTTACTTTATTCTCTCTACTTTTTCCTTTATGTTTTATTCTCCTTTTACCTAACTCATTTTAAAAAAATTCTTAAATTCCATGCCGAAAAAAAACGTCTCTACTATAAAGAGACGGAGGGAGTATTTATTAATAAAGAACGGGGGATTAATTGATTGGATTTGTGATTTGATTTGATTGTCAGATTTTATGTTCTCAATTTTGAGTAGCTTATGCAGTTAAGCGTCTAGTATTGTTGGTCAATGTTACCCCTCCTTTAGGCCATCCACAATAGGAATAGCCCACCAATAGCTCAGCCATAGCTTAGCCACAAACTACTCCGGCCATATCATCAACACTAAAAATCCTCCTGCCACATCATCAAAACAAACAAATAGCCCAGCCATAGCCATAGCCTAGCCACATCACTCAAAATTATATAAAATAAATAATTAACAATCACACAAAATACGGAATTAAATTTACCACACACATACAGGAAAATTCAATAATAATATTAAAATTTTAAAAAGTACATTAATTAAAAAAACACACTTCATTAAAATTAAAATAACATTACAACATCCTCATTAATGAGTTTGTCTCACATCGAAAGTGGAATATAAAACATTCAAGAATGTCTCTATAAAAGAGAAACAACCAAGAATGAGTTTGTCCCACATCGAAATTGGAACATAAAACATTCAAGGATGTCTCTATAAAAGAGAAACAACCAAGAATGAGTTTGTCCCACATCGAAAGTGGAACATAAAACATTCAAGGGTGTCTCTATAAAAGAGAAACAACCAAGAATGAGTTTGTCCCACATCAAAAGTGGAACATAAAATATTCAAGGATGTCTCTATAAAAGAGAAACAACCAAGAATGAGTTTGTCCCACATCGAAAGTGGAACATAAAACATTCAAGGGTGTCTCTATAAAAGAGAAACAACCAAGAATGAGTTTCACAAAAAAAACATTAAATAAAAAAATTAAAAAATTCGCTGGGCGATGCGCTAGGCGATCCGGAGCGCTGCAATAGCACCGAGCGGATCGCCCAGCGCACCTCCTAGCGCCACGGAACCGCCGAGCGCTAGGCGGTTTTTAAATCCGGCGCTCGGCTAGGCGGTGCGCTAGGCGCTATTGTGGATGCTCTTAAGGATAGTTTCTATTACTCCCTCCGTCCCGATTAAGATGACATGTTTTCCTTTTTAATTTGTCCCAACAAAAATGACACATTTTCTTTTTTGGAAACTTTCTATTTCCAATTAATACACTCAACCACTTTTTCTCACTGCTATTAAAATATTTATTTTTCTTTCTCTCTCTATTTTAATACTTACACTCACATTTTCTCTCTCCAATTAAACACTTTAAACAATAACTCATAAATTCCATGTCGGTCAAGAAATGTGACATCTTAGCCGGGACGGAGAGGGAGTGGTATTCTTGTTAGAAAAATAGCCTAATTATTTATTTTTAGACAGCATATATAAATGCAATGAGCTACTTGAGCAATTTAAACTCAGTCCTTCTTATCCTCTAGTTTTTATCTATTTAATTTTTCCATGGCACTAACTTGGTAAGGGCAGAACTTAATTTTTTAAAATTTTAAAAATTTTGTAAATAGAAAATAGTTTAATTAATTGTGAATGGAGAGAGTATATTTAATCTATTTAATCTCCCAGTGTGTCCACCTCTGTTTTCTATTATATTTCTTAAAACTCATGTTAAGTCGAAATGGTTCAATTAATCATGAACAGAGAGAATATAAATAATGCAAAATAACACCAGATTATCTTAGACAACTGAGGACGAGGACATTAAATCGCCTCGATTCAATGTAGATTCAGAACTACTATATACCTGCGAGTTTATTAATCAATATCTACGACCATAATGAAAATTAGAGTAATAAATAACCAATGAGTTAACAGATTTTACTCACACCTCACACAAATTTGAAAACTTGAAAAGGAGTGACAACTATATTAATAACTTTTGTTTGATCCCAATTATCATTCAAATACAATTCCAATTTTAAATCACTTAAAAGCCAAATTAACTAAGCTAGCCACAACCTACTTCGCCATGATCATCTACTATGGTCAAAAGATAAGTCGGTATCATACTCCCTCCGTCCAACTATGAACAATAATATTATAAATGTCACATTTCTTTTTATAGAAAAAAAAAACATATTTCTCTCTTACTTTATCCACTCTCCTACTTTTTTTCTCTATTTTTTTCTAACCTATTTTATTTTCTCTTTATTTAATCACTAAATATCATTACCTAAAAGCAGGTGTCAAATAAAAAATATCACGTATAATGGAATGAAACGGAGGGAGTATGATCATACAAATAATTTCTTGAGAGTGAAAATGAGATGAAAAGTGGCTGAGAGATAAATATTTAATGGACAATTCCAAAACAATAAAGAGTCTAACAAACTCCTACCAAACCAACTCGCCCTATCAATACATCCCGCTCAAAAATAACACAACTATCTTTTATTTCTTTCTTCTGTTCAACAATTGTTAAGCAGCATTCCATCACCTCAGTAGTCCATGCCACCCATTCCTCCCATGCCCCCACCGCCCATCGCTGGTCCAGCCTTCGCCTCTGTCGGTTGTTCTACCACAATCGCCTCTGTCGTTGTCATCAATGAAGAGACACTGCCAAACACAAACAATTACAGCCAAACATCGGTAGTCATGGGAGAGAGAAAGAGGAATGCATAGATCTCGGGTGAGGGGTTTTACCTAGCAGCATCAACGAGCGCAGTTCTAATGACCTTCAACGGGTCGATGATTCCAGCCTTCACCATATCCACGTATTCACCTATTCGCCAAAATTTATACATGCATTTTAAGGATTCAGAGCATAAAACAGCACACAATCTCTATTGAAAAGCAAGGTAATACCTTTAGCTGCATCATATCCGAGGTCTGGATTTTCTGATTCCAACAATTTGCCAACCACAACGGCACCCTCCACACCGGCATTTGCTGCAATAGTGAAAACTGGCGTCTGCATTTTTACAAAACCTAGTATGTCAGGGCAGAGGTCGAGATATATCTGGCGCCATTATATCTATAATCGTCAATATTATCGAATCATACCTTCAACGCATTTTGAATAATTTGGACACCAATCTTCTGATCGAAGTTGGCTGTTGGCAGCTTCTCCAATTCTTTGGCTGCGTAGAGGAGAGCAACACCTCCACCTATATATAATATGAGGATCATCTCAGTATCTCTTTCCTGATTATTCAGCTAAAAATTTTAAAAACGTGGTGAAACAGAAAACATACCGGGCACAATCCCTTCCTCTACAGCTGCTTTTGTGGCGTTAAGAGCGTCAGTCACTCTATCTTTCTTCTCACCAACTTCTGTTTCGCTGGCTCCTCCAATCTGAGAGAGAATTGTTTAAAATATTAGTCAAGTTCATCCCATTTAAGAAAAAAAACTTTTTGGTGACACATGCGATTCAAGAGAGCAAAAGGTAACCTTTAGCACAGCTACACCACCGGATAGCTTGGCAAGCCTTTCTTGCAACTTCTCCTTGTCATAATCAGAAGTGCTCAATTCGACTGCTGACCTGATCTGCATTTATAGAACATACATGTAAACATGGATAAAAGAAACAGCAAAATTAAAAAATATATTATAATCATAGCTCAAAAGCAGTTAACACAAACCTGCTCGCATCTTTCTTCAATGGATTTCTTCTCACCAGATCCATCAAGAATAACAGTATCATCCTTTGATATGGTGACCTGAGAAAGACAAAAACATGATCAGCTAATCTCGTAAAATGCAGGCAGGTTAATAATGAGCAATTAAGTCCAGCAGATCTAACCTTCTTGCACGATCCCAGTATATCCAGTTCCACATCATCCAAGTTCATTCCAAGTTCTTCTGTTATGACCTGTCCGCATGAATTTTATTACAAAAAATGCAACACTAAATAAAATCAACGCGTAAAAAGAAGATTAGAACATGATACATACTTGGCCCCCAGTTAAAACAGCAAGATCTTGCAAGCCCGATTTCCTGTTCTCACCGAACCCAGGCGCTTTGATAGCACAGACCTTGATTCCAGCTCGAAGCTTGTTAAGGATAAGAGTGGCCAGTGCATCGCTTTCCACATCCTCCGCGACTATCAGAAGTGGCCTTTGCCTCTGTACAGATAGACACATCAGCTCAACAACGTATTTTATATATAATTTGAACTTCAGAGCTAGAACAAATAATCATACCTTCAAAGCCAATTCAAGGACTTTAACAATAGCATTTATGCTAGAGATTTTCTTCTCGTAAATAAGAATAAGAGGATCCTCCAATTCCTATCAATGGGAAGAGCCAAATGTTAAACAATTCAAGAAGATGGGAAAATGATTTTCTTCAAGCTAGTAGATAATGACTTCCAAAAAAACCTTGTTCCGGTATTTTTAAACACTTACACATTTCTGAGTCTTCTGGTTTGTGATGAAGTATGGGGAGATATAGCCTCTGTCAAGCTTCATACCCTCAACTACTTCCAACTCATTGAACAGTGTCTTCCCATCCTACAACACCAAATAAGCCAACCACATTAATTTGAGAAGTATGCGACAGAGGTACACAAAACAATAAGCTCAGAGATAGCAACCCACACTCGAAAGCAAACAATTATATGATTGATCATTTGAATTCTCTCTATTAATATCATTAGTTCTATCAAGGAAACTATAAATATTCAGAATCTATGGATGAATAGTGTGAATCTATTACTCAGGCCAAATATTACTCAGGGAATAGTTGATAATAGAGCGCATACTTGAATTGTTATGACACCCTCTTTTCCAACTTTTTCCATGGCCTTTGCAATCAGCTCACCAATTTCCCTCTCTCCATTAGCAGAAATAGTTCCAACCTACAAAACGTGCAATCAAGCCGTAAGCAAAAGAGAAGAAATACAAATCAACTTCTCCACTTTAAATCACCTATTGCACTCTTCATTACTAAACTAAGGGTAGAAAATAATCATTGTTGACACCGATCAAAAAAAGACAGCAAACAACGTACCTGAGCAATCTCCTCCGATGTGCTAATCATCCTTGCTCTGCTTTTCAAGTTTGTAACAACAGCATCAACAGCCATGGTAATGCCACGTCTTAGATCCATAGCGTTCATGCCAGCTGCCACTGACTTGCAGCCTTCAGTGAATATTGCACGAGTAAGGACAGTAGCACAGGTCGTACCTAAAAAATTCAACACACACAACTGTTAACACCATACAATTAAACAAAATGCAGCTGACACAAGAGCGAACAACAGGGAAAAAAGTGAGATGCACTCACCATCACCAGCAACATCATTGGTAGCATTTGCCACCTGTTTAACAAGGCTAGCACCAATATTCTTAACTTTGTCCTTAAATTCAATGCTCTTAGCAACAGTGACACCATCCTTTGTCACTTTGGGTGCACCCCAACTCTGCTCAATCACTACATTGCGCCCCTGAACCAAACAACCCGACATTAAACTTCTCACAACTTTACAAATCAAATACAATACTCAGATATAAATTACAAAATCAAGCTAATAACTTTACAAATTACTAAAGGAGACAAATCAAATTGCACTATAAGGTTATTACCTTAGGACCCATGGTGACTTTAACAGCATCAGCAAGGTCTTCAACACCCTTAAGCATCAAAGCCCTAGCCTCCACTCCAAATCTAATATCTTTGGCAGCATAGTTTCTGCTCCAACCGAATCTACCCCCAATCTGCACCGGACCCACAAAAATAAATCCACTATACAGCTCAAAGCATATCAGATAATACTATCATTTTTGTAGAATTTGTTAAAAATCAACTCTTGGTACCTGTTGGCTGCTTTTACTCGCAACGCTGCACAAAGAAACAAAAAACAAAAGATGGGTTTTAACAATCAAGTCTCAATCACATTCTAGCAAAACACAGAGATCGAGTTATGGTTGTAAATCGGTTTAATTACCTGGCTTTGGAGGCTAGATTTGCTGCAAAACGATACATGTTTTGACGCAGAATTGTTGAGTTGAGATAGAGAGTTAGGGAGAAGGTGTGTGTTTAAAAAGAAATTGAGAAGAGTCTGGAAGATCTAAGAAGATTGATTCTTCTAGGGTTTATGATAATGAGACGGCTCACTCTCATAAAAGGGTTTAAGCTTCTTGTTCCTCACGTTATCTTATTTTTGGGTTGTTTCTTGTTTCATCCGGTTCTCTTGGACACAAAATTTATAAAATTAAGACTAAACTCTCAATTTGGTTCTTAACATATTGTTTTTTTTTATTTTAGTCCTAAACATTATCTTTTGAATTATTCGGTCTCTCACATTTGAAATCGGATCGCATTTAGTCCGAAATGGACGGTTCCGTTAAAATGTAACAGTCAACAAAATTTAAATCAATGTTAACCGGATTAAGAGTTATAATTATATTTTATTAAGGGCTAATATCTAATTAACCCAAAACATAAAAATTTTAAATATAAAATAATTGAAAATATAAAACATGAAAATAAAAAATAAAATCAAAATGAAAGGTGAAATGTCAATCGAAGCAGTCACCGTCACCGCCGCCGTCACCGTCCGACATAATTACTAACAAAATTATATTATTAAAATAAAAATCGGCTTCTCACTCCTCGGATTCTCCGCCGCCGTCACCGTCCGACATGTCTCCAAACCCCAAATCGCACCGCATACTGTTGATGAGGGGTTTAAACGACCGCTTGTAATGGGGTCGGTCGATTGGCGCCATTCAACCATTGCACGTAACAATGTTTCATTTGCCGCGATGCGAGCGAATGAGGGGTTCTCGGGATCATTTTGGGCTGGTGTTGCCGATTGGGCCTCGGCGGATCCGCTGGTGCTTCCCCTCGCCATCCGCGCCGCGGACTTTTGCCCAATCGGGCGATGGTGGCGGGTCGACAATGTGGGTGTCGGGAACTCTGCCTCTACGGGGGAGAGTTCAGCGGAACCGGCACTGCTACTGTACTCTCCGGAGTCGCTGATCTTCGTCCGCTTCGGCCAGCCAGATTCAACACCCGCAGTGAACTTGGCCGAAGACTGCACCACAAGATACACCGCCCAATATTTGAATTCCCCGAAGTGTTAGGGTTTGTATACTAGAAATCACCTTTCGAGTGATTGAATACTGTAAAACTCTAATAATTGTTTTCCAATGAATGCAACAGATTATTTTTGTCATAATGTTGTTATGTTTTACATTTAATGGATGTTTATTGCATATTTAAATGTATAAGCGAACATAACATAAGTCTAAGTCTTTGTTCTAGTAGACCGGTTGTGGGCTGCGCTCAATTTAAGGTACGCGGTCAGTTCTGAACAAAGAAAAATAAGAATTTCACAACCCAGATAGACCTAGACTACCTATCGTGAAATGTTGCAATGTCAGTCCGATTATTTCTAAGCCTTATTGAAATATGATGACGTTGGTGTGATATAGCACTGAATGGATCTAACAGCAAGACGAGTCTTTTATGCTATCTACTGAAAGACGATGTTTTGATAATTAATTTCTTAATCAATGTACATTAGCATTGAGCATACGATATTGAGTATCTACTACTTTGACTTACCAAAGGTGCGGGTTTTTCGTCACCCAACGATCCAGGTATATTGGGTAGTGGTGATCATTGTCTAGCGGTGCTAGGATTGCTATTATGTTGAATCGTGCGCGAGGAGAGTCTCGTTTGATAACATCCACAAGAGGAGCTCGAAACGAGGTTTGATTATTCGGAACCTAGCTAGTTGGAGTTTAATTACTCTATGAATAATAAATAAGAGTTTCTTGCTAAGTCCACTCTTGGAGAATAAAATATGTTAATTAATTAAGTCCATAGCAGACATTAATTAATTAATGGATGTTTCTATCTTAAGCGCGGGTAATAAATTAAACAAATAAAAGGAAACCCGGAATACTTGTAATTTCGGATTTGGAAAAGCAGTGCAATATTATTTCTCTAGTGGCTGCTTGTAATATTTCAATATAAGCTTATATTAAATTGTGGGTTCAATTTAATTAGTAAAAAGCTAATTGGGTGAGGTCATGTCCAAATTCTTCCTTAGATCCATGACTGGACCCAATATGTGACTTTATAAATAGGAGAATAAAGGAGACAGAAAATATAATTATTATTGCTCAGAATTTTCGTCCCCCTCAGAGAAAGAGAGAGAATTCGAAAATTGCTCCCTCCGTGAGCTGAGTTCTGTCTTCATTATTCGAGTCCTAGTATTCTGGTGAGATTTGCCCACAAAAATATCAGTATACAGTCCGGGACACCAGTCAGAAGATCAGAGGTCGAGTACTGAAGATCTTCACGTGGAGACGGAGCAAGCCATCATCGATTCTTGATTGAATCAACGAGGTAAATTGGCTAATTCCGTAGTGAGCATGTTTTAGGGATTTTATATGCTAAAGCATGTTTTAATTCAAGTTATGAGCATGATACATGTGATAATTACGCGAATAGAATTTGTCTGAATAATCTGAATAGATCAAATTTATGTGATCAGATTCAACACCCGCAGTGAACTTGGTCGAAGACTGTACCACAAGATACACCGCCCAATATTTGAATTCCCCGAAGCCCAACTGAGTGTCGGGGGAACTGCTGATGAGACAGGAGCTTCACATCCTCGGCAGACATGTCGCTAGTTGCCGAGCAGAGGTTGTTTGTGTAAATGCCGACAAATCGGCTGAGCTGCCTCTTTAGTCTATCCCACTGTGTCCGGCATTGCTCTCCGTTGTGAGGCTTCCCCCCTGGAGGTTTGAACTGGAGGTAGCTTTGGCTAATGTGCCACCAGATCCGGTCGATGTGCTGGTTCACCCCGACGTAAGGATCCTCCACTACATTGATCCACGCCTTCGCCAGCGCAACGCACTCGTCCATGATCCAGACGGTCCTCCTGTTCCCGCTGGATCCCTCCCCCACCTCAGCGGCCCCCTCCTCACCACCGTACATCGGGACGCCCCGTCCTCTGCCCCTCCTTCGCCCTGTCCTCCCCCTCCTCACTGTCGCTGGTGGTGCATCGGTGGGAGAATCCCGGATCGAAGAAAGCCCCAACTCCTCGAGCGAGAACGTGTCATTGCCAGTGAACTGAGTCTCAAGAGGAGAACTCATCGGGTTGTCCGTCGACAGTAAATCCAAATAGGGCCGATAGACGTTGTCCACCGGCGATTGGGGGACCCCTGCCTACTCTCCCCGGCAGCGACATGCGATCCCTGCATCATCCCGGGCATCATCATCCCCGGCATTTGGGGCATCATTCCGGGCATCATCCCCGGCATTCCGGCACTCGCCCCGGGCATCTGGGGCATCATCCCATACCACTGCGGGTACATGTTATAGTACCCGGGCATCATCCCCGATGATATTTGAGATTGGAGAATCATCCCAGGCATTCCGGCACTCCCGCCGACAGGAAAATAAAGCGCCGGTGACTCGCTAGTGGCGGGGGAATCGCTATCATGGTGCTCCATTGTTCTTCGAAAGAAAGGTATTTTTAGAGAGAGAGAGATACTCGTTAATACAAGTTGTGCGAATGAAATGAAGTTCAACGGGACGTATTTATAGAAATTAAAAAAAAACATTTAATGCAATAAATGGGAATTCCGCGCGGAAGTCTGTGAGAGTCAACGCAATGGCGGACGTCCGCGCGGCGTCGCAACGGAATTCCGCTTAAACGCCGCGGAAGTGCGGTGTCCTTGGCGGAATTTCGTATCCGTGCATACCATGCACAATGGCGGACGTCCGCCACGGAATTCCGGCACGTCGGTCGGAATTCCGCCGGGACGGGCGCCATTGCTTATGCTCTTAGTTGTTTCTTTACCACAACAATTGATAATATCCTTTTGAATAATTGGAGATATCAATTGACAATTTCCAGGTGCATTTTTCATAGTCACTTTTGAAATAACTTTATTATGTGTCCTCAACCATTTCAAGAGTTCAAGAAAATTTCCCTTATTAACGGACCCTTCACTTTCTCTATGCCCACGAAAAGCCAAGTCTTGTCGCAATAGATAACGTAAACAAGAAATTGAAGCCCTCAAGCGAATATCATACACTCTTTTAATCGCATCACTGACATTATCTAAAGAAAGAATAATCTATTTTTTTTCCATCCCTTAGATTCACATATTTCTCATTAGCGGGATTACGAACACTTCTAACCCCCACCAATGTGTAGTATGCCCTTCCTTTCTTGACCGACCTCCTACCCACATCTCACTCGATTGTCCAACAGCCTCCCCCTCTCGGCCTCTCCCGTACACGATGATCCTCTGTCCGGCAATGGAGGCTCTTATCCCAGCAGTAGTGGTTTTCACTCCACGGCCACCGTCTCTTTCGATTTTGGCAATAGATTCCTCTGGTCCATGTTTTTACATCTGGTCTAATGAAGACGGGTTTTCCCGATCTTGTTCGATTTCTCGCGAATTGATGCTTCATGTTGGTCGAATATGATGTTGGTTGTTGGGTTCTTGTGCATTCCTTGTGAGTAATTACGGCTATTGATGGAGTACGTACTAAACAAGCCCAACAGCAGTAAAGCCCATCAGCCTAAGGCCCAAGAAAGAGTTCAGTTCGGCATGACTAAAGAGTTCGGCCCCAGCCTACAGCTCGGTAAAAGCCAACCAATCAAACTCTGCTCTCAGGTCGGCATCAAGCTCTACTCTCAGATCGGCAAAAGCTGCTCGGCAATAATTCAGCAGTTCGGTCTCAGTATTCGACCGAACTAGGAGATAGTGGACTCATGCAGGATTTCCACCTCCACTACACCCACGATCTATTTAGTGGTGTCAAGCAGTTATTAACTCATGCAGGATAGTGGACCCATGCAAGATCGCCACGATCTCCACGACATCCACTACCTAGTAAATAGCTGCATGCCACGATCTTGGTCCTTTGTATAAATAGAACCTAGATCAGATAGATAGGGTCAGCTTCTAAACATTCTCTCGATCTCTAGAGATAGAATACAAAATAGCAAGTCTGTATTGTAAGCTGTAGAAAACAGATCAAGCAATACAACTCTGCCCTCTTTTCTTCCCGTGGACGTAGATTTACCTCAGTAAATCGAACCACGTAAATTCTCTGTGTCGTGATCTGCGTTTTTCCTGCATTCACTAACATCAGAAATTCGCCGATTCATCACTGGCGCCGTCTGTGGGAAGCAGAGAACCAAATTTGTGATAAAGCGAATTTTTGACCCTTTTTCCACCCCAAAAAAAAAAATGCATACCAGATCACATACCACCCGTAATACCGTTCGTGATCACCGTGAGGAAGCTAGTCCAGCTCGCAGGTCTGAAAAACGGCCTCGGGAGACATCTACCTCCGGTTCTCACGAAGGAGGAACAAGCCACTCCAGGAGTCATCGCACCGAGTCTTCCCAGCAGCCCGATTTAAATGAAGCTGTCAAGCTGTTCTTGGCCGAGAAGCAGGAGGAGTTCTTAACCTTCCTGCAGAAGAGCCAACAGCCGGAGAAGACAACGGCGGATTCTCCCTCCTTATCCAGACATGAAAGTCACTACCGCAGTAGTGACGTGTCTTCCAGGAGAAAGAATCCTCAACCCCGACATGTTCCAGTTCCTCCTCGGTACCGGAACCACAGGAGAACTCCATCTCCTCCGTACCGAAGAGATGTCGGGTTCGCCATGTACGGAGCATTAAAGACTCCGTTCTCGGACGACATCACCCGAACTCCTTTGCCGCGGAACTACCGGACACCGTCAATGACTTATGACGGGCTAGAGGATCCTCATGACTTCTTGGGACGCTATCAATATAATATGGCGAACCAGGGTCTCAATGAGGTCCATATGTGCAAGCTGTTCCCCGAGCTGCTCATTGGGAACGCCAGAAGGTGGTTCGACAGCCTTCCTCAAGGCAGCATTAGATCCTACCGAGATCTAATGGATGCTTTCCACCGGAGGTTCTTTCAGAAAGCGGAAGCCCGGATCACTTCGGCTCAGCTGCTTTCCATTCGTCAAGGTCGCGACGAAAAAATCAGCGACTTTATGACAAGATTCCACAAGGAATGCCTGCAAGTAGACGATCTCAACGATCTGCTTATCATCTCGGCATTCCAAAATGGAATCCTGCCCGGAGCTCTCTACAGGAAGCTCGTTGAGTGCGGTCCGCAGACAGCTCAGGAAATGTGGGACATTGCGGACCAGTACTCCCGGGCCGATGAGGCAGACCGTCGCAAACGGTCGTTAGACAGCTCATCGTCCCGAGAAGACAGAAGGAAGCCCGATCATAGCGATCGGGGGCATCCTCGCCGGACTCCATTTGAAAGAATTCAAAAGGCTCCGGTGCAAGACAGATTGGGACCCCGTCTCAATCCCGAGAAGCCGCCCGCTCAGTTCGTACCGCTGAACAAGTCAAGAGCGGAAATTTTCGAACTACATTCCGATATGTTCGAAAGACCAAAGCGGATGACGAAATCAGCCGCACGGCGACCTCAGGATCAATATTGCTCCTTCCATCAAACCCACGGTCACGATACCGAGGAATGCCGAGATTTGGCTGCAGGTATTGATGTTCTTGTGAAAACAGGAACGTTAAAAAAATACCAAAGCAAGCAGCCGAAAAAGAACAAAAGGCAGAGAGGTGCGAACTGCAATCCTCAGGATCCGAAAAAGCATGAGGATTCCGAAGACGACGACGAGCCGCAATATGATGGAGTAATCCAGACTATTGATGCTCTCCCTGCCGGGAAGACTAAGTCGTCCCTAAAAGCAAAACGCAGAGGTTCCAATCAAGAGGAGCCAACACATAAAAGGCTGAAGAAAGACGAAGTGATTACATTTTCAGATGCCGATCCCGTCCCAGCCATCTCTCCTCACCAAGACGCTATTGTCATTCACGCCGGAGTGGCAAACAAACTGATCCACAGAGTATTTGTGGATACAGGAGCGTCAGTCAGCATTCTTTTTAAAGAATGTTTCGATAAAATGGAAGTGGATCCAGCTCGGCTCAGTCCGGCTCCACTTCCTCTGAAAAGTTTCGCCCAGGAGGACACCCGCCCTGAAGGTATTATCAGCCTTCCGATCACGGTGGGAAAAGCGCCTACAAGCTCCAATACGATGATCGAGTTCTTTGTGGTGAAAGCTCGGTCCCCGTACAACATCATCCTGGGGAGAGACTGGCTCAACACAGTTCGGGCCGTTTGCTCTACTTATCACCTCACCATCAAGATCCCCACTAAAGGTGGGATAGCGGTCATCCGAGGTGATCAAAAGAGAGCAAAAGAATGTCTGCAGATTGCGCTTAAAAGTGCCGAGCAATCAGTTCGGCACCATCAAGCATAGCAATCACAGCAACCGGAGTCAAAGGCAAGCGAGATGACCGAAGTCACTTCAGAGCCGAACTCAATGACCGTTCAGTTATACGAAGATGATCCATCCAGAACGGTCAAGATCGGCTTCGCAGGAACGCCTCTACTCCGGGAAAAGACCATTCAGCTCCTCAAGGAGTACAAAGATGTCTTTGCATGGTCTCCGTTGGACATGACCGGAGTGCCCCCCGAGGTAATCACTCATCGGTTAAATATTGATCCTTCAATCCGGCCAGTAAAACAGAAGCAAAGACTCTTTGCGGCAGAAAGAAGCCAAGTCATCCATGACGAAGTCCGCCAATTACTAAAAGCGGATGTACTATTCGAGGTGAAATATCCTTCCTGGGTGGCCAATCCTGTGATGATCAAGAAAAAAGAAGGAGGATGGCGGATGTGCATAGATTTTACCGATCTAAACAAGCACTGTCCTAAAGATTGCTATCCCCTTCCGAATATAGATAAAAAAGTAGAAGCTTTGATCGGCTTCGAAATTTTCTGTTTTCTTGATTTATACAAAGGATATCACCAAGTATTGATGGATGAGAGTGACGCTCCGAAAACAGCTTTCATTACCGATTTCGGCATTTTCGCTTATAAAAAGATGCCATTCGGTTTAAAGAATGCCGGAGCCACTTATCAAAGGATGGTAGACAAGCTTTTTTGGCACCTGATTGGAAAGGAGGTCGAAGTGTATGTTGACGATATAGTCGTCAAAAGCAAAAGCACTTCGGAGTACGAGCACAACCTCAAGTCCACTCTCAACGTGCTCAAGAAAGCCAACCTCAAACTTAATCCCCAAAAGTGTACCTTTTTGGTAGATTCGGGAAAGTTTCTGGGTTGTTGGGTTTCAAAGGACGGACTCAAGGCAAACCCTTCAAAAGTTCAAGTCGTTCAGAACCTAGCAATGCCGAAGTCCATACATGACGTGCAAAGGCTAACCGGATGTCTAGCCGCACTGAATCGATTCCTTTCCCAAGCAGCCGAAAAGCAACTGCCGTTCTTCAAGGTGTTGAAAAAGGCACCAAAGTTCGAGTGGGGAGCCGAGCAGAAAAAGGCCTTTGACGAGCTCAAAAGTTATCTAGCCGAGCTTCCTATTCTCTCTGCTCCAACCGAAGCCGAAGTAATATTCTTATACTTAGCGGCATCAGATCAAACCATCAGCGCAGTGCTTGTACGAGAAGAAGGCCTAAAGCAGTTTCCCATCTACTTTACAAGCCGAGCATTAAGAGGTCCAGAAACAAGGTATCAACCTCTGGAAAAAATTGCTCTGGCGTTAGTAAATGCAGCAAGGAGACTGCGGCCATACTTCTATGCTCACAAGGTATGCGTCTTAACCGATCTGCCTCTTCGGCAAGTTTTGACCAAGCCAGAAGCATCAGGCAGAATCGCCAAATGGGCCATAGAGCTGGGAGAACACTCAATCGAATACCTACCTCGGAAAGCCATCAAGGGACAAGCCTTGGCAGATTTTCTTACAGAGGCCAAGTTCGATCAAGCAATCCCTGTCATTGCCGAACAGAAAAATTCTGCCAATGCCGAACTAGCACAGCCCTTGGAATCCGAGGTAGAGCCGCCAGACTGCTGGAGCGCATTCGTAGATGGAGCTTCAAACAAGATGGGAAGTGGAGCTGGTATTTTACTCGTCGCTCCCGACGGACACGAGGTAACCTACTCACTTCGGTTCCTATTCCCCACTACTAATAATGAAGCCGAGTACGAAGCCCTCCTTGCCGGACTCCAGTTAGCGCAAAGTCTGCTCGTCAAATCTCTCAAAGTCCATTGTGATTCACAAGTCATAGTAAATCACATGTTGGGTACAAGTGAAGCTCGTGACGAGAGAATGAAGAAGTATTTGGACAAAGCGCAAAGCATCAGCCGAAGTTTCTCCTATTTTCGGATAATCCGCGTCCCCAGGGCGGAAAATAGCCGATCAGATACCTTAAGTAAGTTGGCCTCAGATCCGAGCTCAAAGGCGGAAGAATTAATGCATCGAAGCATTGATGAAGCCGAGGTACATTCAGTATCCAGCTCGCCGAACTGGATGACGCCGATCTTGCAGTATCTGGATCAAGGACAATTGCCCGAGGATAAGAGAGAAGCTCGGAAGATCACGTGCCGAGCACTTCGGTACGAACTTCATGAAGGAGTCCTCTTTAGAAAGTCTTACCTCCAGCCGTTATTGCGGTGCGTAGGACCAGAAGAGACGGACTACATCCTCAGAGAAGTTCATGAAGGATCGTGCGGCAGCCACATCGGAGCTAGAGCTTTAGCTAAAAAAGTTCTAAGATGGGGATATTATTGGCCAACCTTGGTACAAGAAGCAGTACAGCTCGTCAAGACATGCCCGAAGTGCCAAATCCATGCAAATATCCCAAGGATGCCGCAGACCGATCTATTCACTATGCAAAGCCCTTGGCCTTTCATGCAATGGGGCATAGACATAGTGGGACCACTTCCTCAAGCTCCTCGGCAAATGAATTCCTAATCGTTGCCGTGGACTACTTTACGAAGTGGGTGGAAGCTGAACCATTAGCTACGATAACGAGCTCGAAGGCATTGGATTTCGTCTGGAAGAACATAGTGTGCCGATTTGGCATACCCCACATCCTCATCTCGGATAACGGGACTCAGTTCACCGACAAGACGTTCAAGAATTGGTGCCAAGAGCTGAATATTCAACAGCGGTTCACTTCGGTCTCTCATCCACAAGCAAACGGACAAACGGAGGTAACAAATCGTATCCTGGTGAAAGGGTTAAAAGCTCGGTTAGAACAAGCCAAAGGACAATGGGTAGAAAATCTCCCTCAAGTCCTATGGTCCTACCGAACTACACCCACAACCTCCAACGGTGAAACTCCGTACAGTCTTGTGTACGGCACTGAAGCCGTGATTCCGGTGGAGATCGGCGTACCCAGTCCCCGAACTCTAAATTTCTCCTCAGAAATGAATGACGACGGACTGAGAGCCGAGCTAGATCTTGCCGAAGAAAGAAGAGAATTGGCATGCATAAAAGCAGCCAAGTACAAGGAGCAAGTAACCCGGTATTACAACCAAAGGGTGAAGAAGCTACAATTTCAAGTGGGAGATCTCGTCTTGAGAAACAACGAAGTAAGCCGAGCAGAAAAGCTAGGCAAGCTCGAACCCACATGGGAAGGTCCTTATCGGGTGTCAGAAGTCCTCGGCAAAGGGTCTTACAAATTGGCTCACATGTCAGGAGAACAGGTACCCCGAACATGGCACATTTCCAACCTCAAAAAGTTCCATTTGTAAGAGACAGTCCGGTCAGTCAGTCTTGAGTCTTGTTCAGTCAATGTGCTTTATTTGGTTTACTTGGTCTTTATTTGTCTCTATGCGTTTTGTCTGTGTGTCTTGTCCGTCTCTGTGCGTGTCGTCTCTTACAAATGTTACTGAGGTATCTTGTTCTTCGAAGGCTGATCCCCTTCTTAGAACATATACAAGCTAAACAATTGTGAGTCAAAGCTTCTACAGAAGATACAAGACCACAATTCAGCTTAAACAAGCAGTTCGTCTGAAACGAGCTGCAACAAGCCAACGATTGTGAGTCAAAGCTTCTACAGAAGATACAAGACCACAATTCAGCTTAAACAAGCAGTTCGTCTGAAACGAGCTGCAACAAGCCAACGATTGTGAGTCAAAGCTTCTACAGAAGATACAAGACCACAATTCAGCTTAAACAAGCAGTTCGTCTGAAACGAGCTGCAATAAGCCAACGATTGTGAAGTCCAAGCTTCTAAAGAGGATACAAGACCACAATTCGGCTTAAAAATCAAGCACTTCAACGAAAGTCCGATTCTCGCGATAAAACTTGCCTGAATTAGGACAAGGGAAAGTCCGATCCACGCGATAAAACTCGCCGAATTAGGACAAGGGAAAGTCCGATCCCCAAATTAGGACAACGGAAAGTCCGATCCGAGCGATAAAACTCGCCAAATTAGGACACAAGCTTAGTCCGGTCAAAGATGTTTATTTCATCAGACCAAAGACCAGTCCGGTCAAAGATGTTTATTTCATCAGACCAAAGACGAGTCCGGTCAAAGAAGAGTTCACTTCATCAGACCAAGGACAAACATCAACTTACCCCGTACCATTATCCAGAATGCCGAAGTGATTCACTTCGCTTTTCGGGGGGGGTAGTGATGGAGTACGTACTAAACAAGCCCAACAGCAGTAAAGCCCATCAGCCTAAGGCCCAAGAAAGAGTTCAGTTCGGCATGACTAAAGAGTTCGGCCCCAGCCTACAGCTCGGTAAAAGCCAACCAATCAAACTCTGCTCTCAGGTCGGCATCAAGCTCTACTCTCAGATCGGCAAAAGCTGCTCGGCAATAATTCAGCAGTTCGGTCTCAGTATTCGACCGAACTAGGAGATAGTGGACTCATGCATGATTTCCACCTCCACTACACCCACGATCTATTTAGTGGTGTCAAGCAGTTATTAACTCATGCAGGATAGTGGACCCATGCAAGATCGCCACGATCTCCACGACATCCACTACCTAGTAAATAGCTGCATGCCACGATCTTGGTCCTTTGTATAAATAGAACCTAGATCAGATAGATAGGGTCAGCTTCTAAACATTCTCTCGATCTCTAGAGATAGAATACAAAATAGCAAGTCTGTATTGTAAGCTGTAGAAAACAGATCAAGCAATACAACTCTGCCCTCTTTTCTTCCCGTGGACGTAGATTTACCTCAGTAAATCGAACCACGTAAATTCTCTGTGTCGTGATCTGCGTTTTTCCTGCATTCACTAACATCAGAAATTCGCCGATTCATCAGCTATGATTATCGATTTTTCCTTATATGAGCCATTGCCTCCCAATTCATGCTTCCTCATTGTTCTCTATATTTCTCCATGGTTGATTTTGATGGGGGTGGGGTGATTTCTTCTGCCTCTGTTTCTGATTTCTAGTTATTTTTTGATGAGTTTCAATTTTGGGATAATTGAGTCATATTCAATTGAATTGGAATTTTTAAATTCAATTTTCTAGTTCTTCTGTTTTAATGGGTTTCAATTTTGGGATGAAAATAGTTCATAATCAATTGAATTTTTCCAGATTTTAATGAAGGCATGAGTTTCAGTGGATGTCATAGTCATGAAATATGCACATTGGTCAAGGGTAAAAAAAGGCATATAATTATAATCACTATATTTAAGCCGGTCCCAATTATCATTCCATGAAATCATAAATCGACGTGAACCTCCAATTTCTTTTGGTAGAAACTTATGATTTTTTGGTTGTGAGGGTTTTTAAGAATAAGGCTCTTCTAAATGCATCTCACTCTTGTGGAAGATACTCCATTATGTCTCTTCTTTTTCCAAGATCTTGAGGAACGTACTCAACATCATAAATCAATTCTTTCTCGCGTGATGACACACTAGCATTTGAAGGAGACACATTATCAATTAAAGCAAGAGTGCTTGAAGCTGGAGAGTTTGAAGCAGGAGGATTTGCTAGAGAGTCTGAAGCAACATGTTTTGCAGCTTGAGAGCTTGAAGCCGAAGAGTTTGCAGCTCGAGAGCTTGAAGTCGGAGAGCTTACACTACCACGAGATTTTCTCTTTTTGGAGATAAATTATCGAAGATCGGATTGTTTTCTCATTATTTTTAATTTTATGCAAATATATTCAAAATCATTATAAGCTAAAATTATAAATAATTGAAGCACAAATATTAACATTACAAAATATTAAAGAATTGAGAACTGTATCATAAATTCTAATATACTACTCCCTAAAATATTAAAGAATTGAGAATTCACAATCTTATACAGTGAATCACGGTTGTTTACTATCCCTAGACAATAAATGTAGAGCATTAATCTCAATTCTCAAATAATTTAAAATTATTGAATGAACTACTCAATATAATGGTATATGCATCAATTTTTCTTGGAAACTGAAATTGATGTCGAAACAAACAAACATAATAAATTCACCCAGTTTAATACTAGTTAATTTACTAACCTTTTCGAGTTATGACCATATTTGGTTGACAGGAAATTAAAATTGGCAAGGAAAATGATTCCTGGGAAAATGAATTCCGGGAATAAGATTCTTAATAACTTTACTTTCCTGTCTTTTGGAAAATATCAAGATTTTAAATATTTGATTTAAACACCAAACTAAAATTATACGTCCCGGGAATATGATTCCTAATAACTTTACTTTCCCGTATTTTGAAAAATATCAAGATTTTAAATATTTGATTTAAACACCAAACTAAAATATACTCCTACTTATTATTATTATTATTATTATTATTATTATTATTTATAAAAAAAATAATAATATAAAATTTTTAATAAATTATTAATTACAAATGATAATAATTATATTATTATATTTATTATTAGTTTAAATATGGATTATCTATCATAGTAATATATAATAATATAATTGTAATTATAGTTACATGGAGTATTATAATCATTTATAATTATAATAATAAATATGATTATTATAATTATAATTATAATTATAATATTTACAGATATTATAATTGAATAAATTTGATAATTTGAAATTTCACTATGACTTTATTGATTAATTAGTAATAACAATTATGATAATTTTAATTATAGTTATTTATTATACCGTAATCAAGTATGGTTTACAATTTTAAATTATTTTTAATACATTTTAATTAATAATAATAATAATAAAACTATACTTATATTGCATTAAATATGTAAGAATTCTAAAACTTCGAAAAAGAATACCGAAGAAAAGTTAGGATTCAGAATCCTGGAAAGTTGTACTAACTTTCCTTGTCTCGGGATTCCGATTACTTTCCCAATCTGATTAAAAACCAAAACAAACACAAGATTTTAAAATTTAAGGAATGAGATTACTTCCCAGATAGAATCCTGGCAACCAAACATGACCTAAGTGTATTGTATCTCTCCATCTTTGGAGAACCGACAAGGCAAGAATAGTGCAAATTCTTTTTTATTTTTTACGTTTTGTATTTATTTCCTTCTACAAATTTAATTTGAATCCGAATATCTTTTGAATTCGATCTCTTTTTTTACCTTTTGTGTCATGTTTATTTCCTTCTTTGTCTCTCTGAAATATTAATCGTAGATAAATATTTTTTCCCCAAATATTTAGGGGTACCCCTTGTTCCTTAATACGCCATTGACTATACACTCTTTGATGAGTTGTCACTATACACTCTTTGACAATGCCTTTCTTACGTTACAAGTCTATTTAAAGATAATGTAGGCGAAAGTTTGAAATAATCACAAGATTCCATATATGAGCAAGCAAAGATTGCGAAATCTAGGAATTCAAACAGAGTTTCTTAAAGTGGACAAGGATTTTGTTAAGGACAGTTTAAACTATCTACAACAGCCTGAAAATGAAGCTGGTCATACGTCAAAATTTTCATCATTGAATAATGTTTTCAAACATAGACATGATGTGATTGTCTATTTTTTGTAGATGATGCAAAGTTAAAATTTTTTGGAGACTATGGTATGCATAGAAGGTCTCAGCTTTATATAGATTTACATCATCAACTATTGTGTTGCCTAATTGCAAACCTTTATACTCATGGGGAGGCTTTTAATTTAGACAAGAGAAGAGACTTGGCTTATGTTGGTTGAAAATTGATCAATTGTGATACAAAGATACATTAACCGGGCAATACAACCCAATGAAGAATGGAGAAATTAAACGGAATAAACTGAATTGAAATTACAAAGAAGAATTCGAAACAATAAACCGTAAAGATGTAAGCCGAGTCGAGGAGTCCTCTTTTCGCAAGACGAGATACGCCCCAGTAGTGCTCTTGGTTTGGCGTGTCGTCCCCAAAGATAAAACGGCTTCGTCTTGTTCGTTGCAGCACCGCAGACGGAACAAGCTCCGGCGAACTAGATGATGGTGAGAGCAGAGCTTCGACGGGAGGACAATGCAGAGAGAGGGAGAGAGCTATGCAAATGTGTTATGTGTCTAATTGTTTTGTGTGCAATGCATGAAGTGACTGCCTATTTATAGGCCAAGTCCACCCGCAAGAGCATTGATGGAGTCAACAGCCATCATGTGTGCCATGATGTATTGACTGTAACCGCCGGGGGTTACTGACTAGTGCACTAGCCAGTGGGAGCTGAAGAGACACGACCCACCTGGACATGCTACACGACGGGATACACCATGGACCGTCGGGGTCCATCGGGGACCTTTTGTCTCCCGTTATGCGTCGGGGTCCAGCGGGGACCTTTTGACTCCCGTTGTGTGTCGGGGTCCAGCGGGGACCTTTTGTCTCCCGTTGTGCGTCGGGGTCCAGCGGGAACCTTTTGTCTCCCGTCATGCGTCGAGGTCTAGCGGGACCATGACGTGGACTAGGACCCGTCGGGGATTTCGTGGTGTTTGGGGTGGTATAAAAAGAACAAGCGGGGCTCGAACCACGCTCAACGACCAGCTCCAAAGAACAGCCCAAAGACCACCCAAAGACCAAGATCCAAGGCACAAGGCACAAGGCACCCGACACCCGGCACCCGGTGCACGGGTCACGGGACACGGTGCGCGGCTCGCGGGCGAGCGGCGGCGGCGGCGCGCGTGTGCGCGCATGTGGGCTCTGTCACCCGTCTTACTCCACGATAATTATTACACATGATAATTCATCTGATTAAATACTTCATCAAAGAAGTTTATCATCCCCGATGTGGGATAATTAACACCTATTTAATTAATCCCTTAGTCTTTTCACATAGCTCATTTCTAGCTTTATTGTGACCAACTTTAATATATTATTTCTCACTCACCGGGAATCGGATTTGAGAAAATGAATATACTACGGTCATATACTCAGAACGTAGATCGACGCTATTGCATTTAATTTCACAAAATTAAATGTCTTGTAACATTTATTATTAGTCAAAAACATTTGACTAAGCACGATTCCAACAATCCCCCACATGAGTGGAAATTGTCAAATGCATATGTATGCAGACACAAGCTCAACCCTCAAGAGGTATGTAAGCATAAGGATAGGTAGGTTTTGGCTTTGAACCATCCATAGTCAACACCATCGGATACACAGGCGGACTAGTAGCGCAATGCTTTGACCTATTCCTCCACGGCGTGCACCGAGACAATGATGTTAACACTTAAACACCTCAACCTCATCCGTTATCACGTTTTGAGTCCATTTCAGGCCTTGGACACCACTTTGGATTCATAAGTGTATTGTTTAAAGCGGCCACACTTCACACTTACATAGGTGATTTCTCGTTAAATATCTTGCCATACTTAGTCTCATTGAGAACTTCTTCTCAACGAGATCCTTTAGGGATCATTAAAAGTCATAGACTTAACCTCACCACTAGGCAAGTTTTACAACACTCTATTGCTCTGTAGGGAATAGATATAGATGAGTGTTTCACACGAACTCTCATAGCTTAGTTTTCCCATTGAACCAAGTTCTTGGGATCTCCAGTCATCATGGTTGGGTTACCACTATGACAATTCTTTAGTTTGTGGATTTCAAACCCATTCCCTCTAGCAATTTATTCATTTGATCACGATTTAACCCTTTGGTTAGCGGATCCGCTAGATTATCCAATGACTTTACGTAGTCAATTGTAATCACCTCTGTTGTGATCAAATGTCTCACGGTATTATGTCGTCGACGAATGTGTCGAGACTTACCATTGTACAAGCCACTGTTTGCCCTCCCTATAGCGGCTTGGCTATCACAGTGAATTAACACTGGAGGCACGGACTTTGACCAACATGGAATATATTCAAGGAAGTCTTTTAAGCCATTCGGCTTCTTCCGCGGCTTTATCTAAAGCTATGAATTCAGATTCCATAGTGGATCGGGCTATACATGTCTGTTTCATGGATTTCCATGAGACAGCACCACCCCCAATAGTAAAGACATAACCACTTGTTGAAAGTGAGTCTTTGTTATCAGATATCCAATTTTCATCGCAGTACCCTTCAAGTATCGGGGGTATCTCGAAAAGTGTAGCCCATGATTTTGAGTATACTTGAGATATCTCAAAACTCTTACAAGAGCTTTCCAATGCTCTTTGCTTAGATTGCTCGTGTAACGACTCAACTTGTTCACAATGCAAGCAATGTCAAGTCTAGTGCAATTAGTCAAATGCATAATGCACTCATTGCCCCGTGCATAATCTTCTTATGCAGCGGGCTTGCCCTTGTTCTTGCTCAAGTGAACTTTGAGCTCTATAGGTGTCTTAGCCGGGATTCCATCATAGGCGTTGAATCTCTTTAGTACTGTCTCAATATAATGAGATCGTGTCAAGATGATTCCTTTGAATTAGAATTTTTCATTCCAAAAATCACATCGGCTAGACCCATATCTTTCATGTCAAAGTTTCTCTTTAACATGGTTTTCGTATAGTTAATCATTTAGGTGTTACTACCCATGATTAACATATCGTCAACGTAGAGACACACTATAACGTATCCATTATCAGTGTTCTTAATGTAGACACATTTATCACATTCGTTGATTTTAAATCCATTTGATAACATCACATTATCAAATTTCAAGTGTCATTGCAACGACGCTTGTTTCAATCCATATAGGGATTTAACCGGTTTGCAAACATTTCTCTCTTGTCCAGGTACTACAAAACTATTAGGTTATTCCATATAGATTTCATATTAAATCACCATTTAAACTTGTCAACTGTTCCAACGGCCTTAAACTTGCTTTTAAGGACTCATTTGCATCCTAAAGGTTTAGCACCTTCAGGTAGATCAACCAACACCCAAGTGTGGTTTAGCAAAATTGAATCAATTTCGCTTTGAACAGTTTGTCTTTAATGCAGTCTATCTGGGCCAGCAAAGACTTCTTTTATTAATGTTAGTTCTTCATCCAACATAAAAGCATTATAGTCAGGACCAAATGTCTTTGATGTACTGACCCTACTACCACGTCTTAGTATTGTATCGTTTAGATCGGGCTTTGTTCGCTTGTGCGATTCTGGCTCTTCATCCGCTGATTAAGAACTAGTGGCTTCATCCTCAATTCTCGTCTCAGAATTGGGTGCAATATTTTCCTTATCTTTGCGAGGAAATATATTTTTCAAGAAATATAACATTTCTTGACTCGATTGTTGTTCCCACGGTCACAGTCGGTATTTCAGACTTGTGGACAACAAATCGATATGCACTACTATTAAGTGCATACCCAATAAAGATTTAATCAACCGTTTTAGGACTAATTGTAACTTCTTTGGGCAGATGAACCATCACCTTTACCAAACACCCCCACACTTTGAGGTATTTATAGGATGACTTCCTTCTCTTCCACAACTCATAAGGAGTGACATCCTTACTTTTGAGTGGGATTTTGTTTAGGTTGACTGTCAAAACAGTGTTCACCCACATGTTCGGGGGCATCCCTGAACTAATCAATAACGCATTCGTCATCTATTTAAGATTTTGATTCTTGCGTTCTGCAACACGATTAGATTGTGGTGAATATGGAGCAGTCGTTTGATGAGTTATACCACATGCGTTGCATAATTCGTCAAACAGGGCTACGTATTCGCCTCCTCTATCACTTCGAATCATTTTGATTTACAATCCAAGTTGATTCTCGACTTCGTTCTTATAATTTTTTTTGAACACTTCAATTGCTTCATCTTTACTTCTTAAAAGATAAAGATAGCAATATCTTGTGCAATCATCTATGAACGTGATAAATTACTTTATACCACTTCTAGTTTGCACGAATTTTCAATTACATACAACAATGTGAATTTTCAAAGGGTTTCACGTTTCATTCAATATAATGAAACGATAATCTAGTCATTTTCGCCCAAGACAAATCTCACATTTGTTTTGGGTATTGACTTCTTTCGTATTTAGTAAATTCAAGTTTACTAAACTTTTATAGCATTAGGATTCACATGTCCTAATCTATAGTGCTACAAATAGGAGGACATATTGGCATTTTCATTATTAGCTAATGGCTTTTCAAACACGGCGAATAGCCGATAAACTTAGTTTAAAAATAGACCATCGGTTACATAACATTTTCTGATGGATTTTCCAAACTTATACACAGAGAACTTTTCGGACTCAAATACAAGTTAAAAAAACCCCTATTTACAAGTATTGATCCAGAAACTATGTTCTTGTGTATGTCCGGGACATGTAGCACTTCCTTAGAGTGATTATCACGTCGGACGTCATCTTGAGGACCATATCTCCAAAGTCAACACATTTGGATGAGACTTGGTTTCCTATGTTGAGCTTCCTCCCCTCAACAGTCTTGTAAGTGTAGAACTTACTTCTATCGGCACACACGTGGGCAGTGACGCCCGTGTCGATGTACCAACCTCCTTTATTCTCGACGTGGTTGACCTCTTCAGTTACCACGGCGGCTATGTTGCCTTTGGCATATTTGATAAATTTGGATCCACCAAGCTTCTTGGTTGGTGGCTTTAACTTTCTCCCGACATCTCTCATGGAATGAGTGGGGCCAAATGTCTCCCGACATTTTGTCAAGACACGGATGGGTCAAACGTCTACTGATATTTTTTAAGGGACTGACGTGTGCCTTATGTCTTCCGACATTTGCTAAGGCACGAACATGAGCCAAATGTCTCCCTATGTCTCCCGACGAACGGGAGACCGACGGGTGCAAAATTTGTCCAGCCATTTCACATGGGATGTAAGGGTGCAAAACGTCTACTGACATTTCCTAAGGCACGGATGGGAGCCCAGGTCTCCCGACGAATAGGAGACCGACGGGTGCAAAATTTACTCCCAACATTTCCCACGGCATAGATTCTAAGGCACTAACGGGAGCGAAACGTCTCCCATGTCTCCCGACGTTTTGAAGACAAGGACGGGGTGAGAAATGTCTCCCGACATTTCTCATGCCACGGACGGGAGTCGAATGTCCCTCATGTCTCCCGACGAACGGGAGACGTCCCTTGGGACCTAACGTGTGCCAAATGTCTTCCAACATTTTCTAAGGCACGGACGGGAGTAAAACGTCTCCCATGTCTCCCGACGAACGAGAGACGTCCCTTGAGACCAATGGGACACGCCCAACGACCCTATCCATGGGAACGATGGGAGACGTCCCGTAGGACTTCCCTTTCATTGGCCATTCATGAGGTCTCTCCCCCACATTGGAGTCAGTCGTGTTGATCCCAACGACATCAACTCTCGTGTTGGACCCGACGGTCCCAACAATCAATCCATCAGAGGATTCTATGGAGCCACTAAACGTGGAACCACTAGTTCTCGTGTTGGCCCCGAAGGACTCAACACTTGATCCGTTAGAGGATCTAAATGAACCACTAATAGTAGAACCGTCAGTTTGCGTGTTGGCCCCGAAGGCCCCAACACTCGTGTTGATCCCAAAGGACTCAACACACGATTCATTGGAGGATCTCGCGGAACCACAAAAAGTGGAACCGTCTTTCTTCGTGTTGGACCTGAAGGCCCCAACACCCGTGTTAACCTCGAAAGGTCCAACACTCGATCCTATCAAGGATCCTTTGGAACCACTTAATATGGAACCATCGGTGCCACCAAAGGTGGATGCATCAGTCAACCCAAACGGGTTAGTAATCGCTCAAGGCGCTTGGGTAATCAATGGTAATAATGTGGACTCGACGGGAGTCGTGGTCATGGCGGGGACCCAGCGGGGAACGGTGGGCACGTCGGTGTTGGAGTCGGGGAAAGCGACGACGGGGAACGCAACGACGGGATCCATCTCCACGCTAAGGTATTAGTTTCAAAAGTTTTAGATTCAAGTTATAGTCCAATCTCCTTCTTCAATGGATAGTATATCTCGTCTTGCGATTGTTGGTTGAAAATTGATTAAATGTGATACAAAGATACACTAACCGGGCAATACAACCCAATGAAGAATGGAGAAATTAAACGGAATAAACTGAATTGAAATTACAAAGAAGAATTCGAAACAATAAACCGTAAAGATGTAAGCCGAGTCGAGGAGTCCTCTTTCCGCAAGACAAGATACGCCCCGGTAGTGCTCTCGGTTTGGCGTGTCGTCCCCAAAGATAAAACGGCTTCGTCTTGTTCGTTGCAGCACCGCAGAAAGAACAAGCTCCGGCGAACTAGATGATGGCGAGGGCAGAGCTTCGACGGGAAGACTATGCAGAGAGAGGGAGAGAGCTATGCAAATGTGTTGTGTGTCTAATTATTTTGTGTGCAATGCATGAAGTGACTGCCTATTTATAGGCAAAGTCCACCCGCAGGAGCATTGATAGAGTGAACAACCATCATGTGTGCCATGATGGTTTGACTGTAACCGCCGGGGGTTACTGACTGGTGCACTAGCCAGTGGGAGCTGAAGAGACACGACGCACCTGGACATGCTACACGACGGGATACACCATGGACCGTCGGGGTCCATCGGGGACCTTTTGTCTCCCGTTATGCGTCGGGGTCCAGCGGGGACCTTTTGACTCCCGTTGTGTGTCGGGGTCCAGCGGGGACCTTTTGTCTCCCTTTGTGCGTCGGGGTCCAGCGGGAACCTTTTGTCTCCCGTCATGCGTCGAGGTCCAGCGGGACCTTGATGTGGACTAGGACCCGTCGGGGATATTGTGGAGTTTGGGGTGGTCTAAAAAGAACAAGCGGGGCTCGAACCACGCTCAACGACCAGCTCCAAAGAACAGCCCAAAGACCACACAAGGCACAAGGCACAAGGCACCTGACACCCGATGCCCGGTGCACGGGTCACGGTGCGCGGCTCGCGGCTCGCGAGTGGGCGGCGGCGGCTCGCGTGTGCGCGCATGTGGGCTCTGTCACCCGTCTTACTCCACGATAATTATTACACATGATAATTCATCTGATTAAATACTTCATCAAAGAAGTTTATCATCCCCGATGTGGGATAATTAACACCTAGTTAAATAATCCCTTAGTCTTTTCACATAGCTCATTTCTAGCTTTATTGTGACCAACTTTAATATATTATTTCTCACTCACCGGGAATCGGATTTGAGAAAATGAATATACTACGGTCATCTACTCGAAACGTAGATCGAAGCTATTGCATTTAATTTCACAAAATTAAATGTCTTATAACATTTATTATTAGTCAAAAAACATTTGACTAAGCACGATTCCAACAACTTATTCGTATCTACATCGACAATCAAGCTCAACAGCTCAACACACTGCACATATTGCATTATTAACCATTTCAATAGACCAGCACATTGCACATAATGCATCATTGAAAGATTCAACAGCATAACCACACTTTCATATAACGCATCAACACATTGCACATAATGCATAATTGAAAGAATCAACAACACAACCACACTTTCATATAAGGCCTCAACACATTGTACATATTGCATCATTGACAAATTCCACAGTCCTAAAACACCTTCTAATTCACATATTGCACATATGGCAATATACTTACCTGCTTAGAGTAGGGTTAACACTGCATGACAATATATCACCAGTAATTCAAGGTAAATTCTATTCGAATCAGGGTGCATTGTTCTCACAATTACATCATCGCCAACTTGAGGAATTTGCAAACAAAAAGAAAAAGATAATCATGACACGCAAAAAAGAAGAAAAAAAAGAAAAAGCTTCCTAAAAAATGAAGTGATAATCTGTTGTCACGACCGCACTTCTTAAGGATAGAAAGCACGGTGGGTCGTGATAAATGGGGGGAATAAGAAGCGGGGAAGAAAGGGGAAACAATCAAGGGGTACGACATGTAGATCAAAAGATGAAACTTTATTTCCAAATCATAGTCTGAAATAACGAAGCAACAAAGTGTGTATGGAAATAGTCCAACAGACTAAGGAAACATAAGAGTTTTAAAACTTGGCATTTGAGAGTTTGCTACTACTATGTATGAAGACACAATAGCAACCGGAACGTTTATTGAATACGGCCTTTGTCCAAATGCTCAACATCCTCCGTCCTCGTCAATGCTCAACCTGCACATAGGGAAAACATATGCAGGGCTGAGTACTTGATGCACTCAGTGAACTCATGCCAAAATATATTTTTCTCTTTATAAAGTTATGTCAAGCCATCGTTGAGTGAAACTCGGGTTTTTCTTTAAAAATGCCGAGAAACACTAAAATCATTTCCATAAATAAAAAGGTGTCTGCGCAGACAAATATCATCATCATCCTCCATCATGTACCATATCTGAACCATCATGTGAAATGAGAATATGGCCACAAACTCGATCACTGGACCGGCCGACCCAAAGGACGGCTCATGATCCCCATCAGTGCACTAGCCTAAGTAGGACTCAGACCCTAGTTAGACCCGAATTCGTTAACCATCAAAGTCTAGTAGGACATTATCCTAGAAGACAATCAGATAGGCAATTCAAAACAGAAAAACAAAATACGGCATGACATAACATTTAAACCACCCTTATTTCCATATACATATCGTTGCAAGTAAAGGAGTTTAAGTAATAGAGTCCACCTCAAAAGCTTAGTAATTTCCTTAAACAAACTTCTCGATCCGACTTTAACGAGCGTGCGAACCACCATTTTGAAAAAATTAAAGTACACATCAATCTCAAAAAAGAAAACATTTAGAATGCATGCACTCTAATTAAAGTCTTTTATCTCGTTTCTCGGTTTTCATGCATTTTCGATTATTCGGCGGCCGCTTGTGCCCGTAATTCCTCCGTTGGCTCCTCGTACTTTGCACCACGATGTCAAAAAAAAATCCCAAAGTTATACAAGTGCATAATTAAATTATCGCAACTATTTCTCTTCGCAATTATATTTATTTCGTACTTAGAATAAAATTATTCATCCTTCGAAATATTCCAGGATTAATTAAATAATTTATCACGATTAATTATTGGCCTAAAACATAATTATTTCCCACCTTATATCTCCAATTTAATTAAGAAGCCCCAAACAAAAAAAGAGAGCCCAAAACATCAAATTTTAATTATTGAGGCCCAACTTCTTTTTTTAAAACAACCAAGGCCCAATTTCACTCTCCATCCTCTCCCACGTCTTTCTCCCTCTTTCTCACTCTCTCTCTCTCTCTCTTCGGCCAAAACGAAGAAATTCTCAGCCCGTCGACCCCCGCGTCCGCCGCCTCTCCATCTCCGACTTCAATTCGCCGCCCGCGCCGTCGCGTTGACTGCCATTCGCCGTTGACGTCGCTCGACATTGCCGCTGCTGTCACGACGCTATCGGTGCAGCCGTCGTGGAGTCACCGCAGCCGAGCAGCAGCGTTGAGACAGGCGCCTGCTGTCGCTGCTCCGTATTGTCGCTGTCCGGTTGCTGTCAATGTTCGAACGGTCCTCGAACAGCTCCGAAACAGGATGAAGTTCGTCTTTTGATTTGCTTCTCGGATCGATTATTTCACTGATTCGGAACAACCCCTACCCAGTCCCGATTAACCCGAAATATAAGTTTTTTTTACGATTATGCTCTTTCGTTTCAATTTTCGATTCGCAGCAAGGGAGTTTCAATTCGTGATGTTCGATTGGTTTTGATTGTGTTATGTGTGGGAGTGATGGTGATGATATGCAATGTATAACAACGATCAAAAGGAAATGGGTTATACATTCGTTGCTATGAATCTGACTGCAAAATTGGCAGGGAAAAGAATGACTCCTTGAATTGGCAGGTCCGTTTCTGTCACGGATTGTGCAGATGTTTTGAAACTGGAATGGAATTGATTAGCTTGAGTTATGAGTTGGTGAAAAGAATTTACCTTGGCTCGTATGAGACTGAAACAAAATGGCAGCAGTTTCTTCTACTCCCTCACTCTCTCGACTCTCTCTTTGTTGCTATAGATTGTAGATTGTGTTGGGGAAGGAGAGAAGTGAAGAAACTGATGTATTTAACTTGTGTGACATTTGGTTGTAGAATGGAAGATGGAAGATCACATTGGAAGATGGAAGATCACAGGAGTAGGCGTTCCATTTCTGAGAGGAAGAGCTTGGGCTTGCACAAAGAATTTCTATGAAGAAATTGGGCTCAACATATTATTTGTAGAGTTGGGCTCAAGTTGGTTAAAGAATAAGAAAATTTGGATGGCCCAACACCCTTAAAATTTAATAAGGACATTTGGACTTTGATTTATATTTATTTGGGTCGGCCCAAGTTCCTATATTTATTTTTGTTCGTTTTCTTTCGTTTAGGTAAATTATTATTTGTCTCGTAGTAACTTGGTGTTATTCTAAGTACTATAAAATCCATCTCGACCATCTCGCTCAATCAAGCCAAGTATAACAACATCAACGTCATTACTTCAACGAGACTTTCGAACACGTCTCCTAGCAACCTCCATTATTTAAATAAAAGAGACGTCTCACTTCACACCAAGCACATAAATACTATACTCAATTACTAAAAAAAACGAGAAACATAGCATGATGACAGAATTTCACTTTAACTAATTCACGACATATTTTAATTAGTACTTAAAAAGTACGAGCGTTACATCTGTTGACACTAATCAGAACTGAAAAAAGTCCAAAGACATTAAAACTCAATTCCAGAATTCATCAAAATTAAATCTTTTAAATTTTTAAAGTAATTTAATTAGTGTACAGAAAAAAAATACTGAAGCTGGTCAGCATCATTTATTGTTATAACTACAATTTGAACAATAATTTTGGTGGTCAAGTACCAGTACTCTCTGGTTACCTTTTAAGCCGTCACTAATCACAATTGAGATTTCGTGTCTCCTAACCATTATTTTGATACACAGATTTGCTAATTAAAAAGGTAAAATAAGAGAAACAAATGACTGAGAAAAACATTGGAATTAAAAACATATAAGCTTGATATAGCTTAAGCATCATACACATCAGTGAATGCTCAATTTACTTCACTAAAATGACAAAACATTACACTATAAGTCATGCAGAATATACTCCTACACTATATATGCTCAATATACTTCACTGAAATAAAAAAAGTACACTATAAATAATATACTTCACTGAAATATCAAACATTGTATTTACTTCACTGTAAATAACATTTACTTCACTATAAACATCAAATGCTTAATATACTTTACTGAAATAAAAAAACAGTAGACTATAAGACATGCAAAATATACTTCACTATATGCTTAATATACTTCATTATATGCTACTACTAGATCAGCTCACATACTTCACTATAAAACAATATATACATCACTATAATCATGAAAGCACAATATACTTCACTATAATCATGTAATCATTATAAAGGTAAAATACTTCAATGTAATGATGTAGTAGTTCACCTTGAGCACAATATACTTCACCCAAATGAAAAACTGAACACTGATGGGGTGCGTACTAAACAAGCCCAACAGCAATGACGACCCATCAGCCCAAAGCCCAAGGAAGAGTATGAGTTCGGCATTACCAAAGAGTTCGGCCTCAGCCTACAGCTCGGTAAAAGCCAACCTATCAAGCTCTGCTCTCAGGTCGGCATCAAGCTCTACTCTCAGATCGGCAACCAAAGCAGGAGTATGAGTTCGGCATTACCAAAGAGTTCGGCCTCAGCCTACAGCTCGGTAAAAGCCAACCAATCAAGCTCTGCTCTCAGGTCGGCATCAAGCTCTACTCTCAGATCGGCAACCAAAGCAGTTCGGTCTCAGTATTCGACCGAACAAGGAGTTAGTGGACCCATACAGGATGTCCAACACACCCACTACCACGTGGTGTCAACTCAGGCCACGATCGTAGGCCATGACCTACGCTACATCCACGATCTTAGGCCATGACCTACACGACATCCACGACTTAGGGTGGTGATGCAAGCCACGATCTTAGTCCAAGATATAAATAGAACTTAGATCTGATATGAGAAGGTTAAGCTCTCTAGAGATAAAATACCATATAGCAAATAGCAAGTTTGTATTTGTAAGCTGTAGAAAACAGATCAAGCAATACAATCTTGCCCTCCCTTCTTCCCGTGGACGTAGATTTACTTCAGTAAATCGAACCACGTAAATTCCTTGTGTCTGCATTTTCATTCTCTACCAGCATTTGCTAACATCAAAAATTCGCGGATCCATCACTGGCGCCGTCTGTGGGAAGCGAAGAACAAAATTTGTGATAAAGCGAATTTTTGATCCATTTTTTCCACCCAAAAAAATGCATACCAGATCGCAGAATACCCGCATTCCTGCCCGTGAGAACCCGGAGGAAGCCAATCCATCCCATAGGTCTGGAAAACAACCTAGGGATAAATCCACCACCAGTTCTCATGGCGAAGGAACAGGCCGCTCCAAAAATCGTCCCACTGAGTCTTCCCAGCAGCCTGATTTGAATGAGGCTGTCAAGCTGTTCTTGGCTGAGAAGCAGGATGAGTTCTTAGCCTTCCTGCAAAAGAGCCAAGAGCCGAAGACGAAAACGGAGGATTCTCCTTCTTCATCCAGACATGAAAGTCACTACCGCAGTAGTGCCGTGTCTTCCAGGAAGAAGAATCCTCAACCCTGACATATTCCTGTTCCTCCTCGGTACCGGAATCACAGGAGAACTCAATCTCCTCCATACCGACGAGATATCGGATTCGCCGTGTACGGAGCACTGAAGACTCCGTTCTCGGACGACATCACCCGAACTCCCCTACCACAGAACTACCGAACTCCGTCGATGACTTACGACGGGCTCGTGGACCCTCACGATTTCTTGGGGCGCTATCAATATAACATGGCGAACCAGGGTCTCAACGAGGTCCACATGTGCAAGCTGTTTCCCGAGCTGCTCATCGGGAACGCGAGAAGGTGGTTCGATAGCCTCCCCCAGGGCAGCATCAGATCTTACCGAGATCTAATGGATGCCTTCCACAGGAGGTTCTTTCAGAAAGCGGAAGCCCGAATCACTTCGGCTCAGCTGCTTTCCATTCGTCAAGGTCGCGACGAAAAAATCAGCGACTTTATGACAAGATTCCACAAGGAATGCTTGCAAGTAGACGATCTCAACGATCTGCTTGTCATCTCGGCATTCCAAAATGGAATCCTGCCCGGAGCGCTCTACAGGAAGCTCGTCGAGTGCGGTCCGCAGACAGCTCAGGAAATGTGGGACATTGCGGACCAGTACTCCCGGGCCGATGAGGCAGACCGTCGCAAACGGTCGTTAGACAGCTCATCGTCCCGAGGAGACAGGAGGAAGCCCGATCATAGCGATCAGGGACATCCTCGCCGAACTCCTTTTGGCGATCAGGGACATCCTCGCCGAACTCCTTTTGAAAGGATTCAAAGGACTCCGGTGCAAGACAGATTGGGACCCCGTCTCAATCCCGAGAAGCCGCCCGCTCAGTTCGTACCGCTGAACAAGCCAAGAGCGGAAATTTTCGAACTGCACTCTGACCTGTTCGAAAAGCCAAAGCGGATGACGAAATCAGCCGCGCGCCGACCCCAGGATAACTACTGCTCCTACCATCAAGACCACGGTCACGATACCGAGGAGTGCAGAAACTTGGCTGCAGGTATCGATGTTCTTGTGAGGGCAGGGACATTGAAAAAATACCAAAGCAAGCAGTCAAAGAAGAATAAGAAGCAGAGAGGTGCGAACTGCGCCCCTCAGGATCCGAAAAAGCAGCCGGATCCCGAAGACGATGACGAGCCGCAATATGATGGAGTAATCCTGACTATTGACGCTCTCCCTGCCGGGAAGACCAAGTCGTCCCTGAAGTCAGAGCGCAGAGGCTCCAATCGAGAGGAGCCAACGCATAAAAGGCTGAAGCAGGACGAAGTGATTACGTTCTCGGATGCTGATCCCGTCCCGGCCATCTCTCCTCACCAAGACGCCATTGTCATCCAAGCCGGAGTGGCAAACAAACTGATCCACAGGGTGTTTGTGGATACAGGAGCGTCAGTCAGCATTCTTTTTAAAGAGTGCTTCGACAAACTAGAAGTGGACCCAGCTCGGCTCAGTCCGGCTCCGCTTCCCCTGAAGAGCTTCGCCCAGGAGGACACCCGCCCTGAAGGTATTATCAGCCTTCCGATCACGGTGGGGAAAGCGCCTACTAGCTCCAGTACGATGATTGAGTTTTTCGTGGTGAAAGCTCGGTCCCCGTACAACGTCATCCTGGGAAGAGACTGGCTCAACACAGTTCGGGCCATTTGCTCCACTTATCACCTCACCATCAAGATCCCTACTAAAGGAGGGATAGCGGTCATCCGAGGTGACCAAAAGAGAGCAAAGGAATGTCTGCAAATTGCGCTTAGAAGTGCCGAGCAGTCAGATCGGCACCACCAAGCATAGCAATCACAGCAGCCGGAGTCAGAGGCGATGACCGAAGTCATACATGAGCCGAACTCGATGACAGTTCAGCTGTACGAAGACGATCCATCCAGAACGGTTAAGATCGGCTTCGCGGGAACGCCTCTACTTCGGGAAAAAACCATCCAGCTCCTCAAGGAGTACAAAGACGTCTTTGCATGGTCTCCGTTGGACATGACCGGAGTGCCCCCCGAGGTAATCACTCATCGTTTAAATATTGATCCTTCGGTCCGGCCGATAAAACAGAAGCAAAGACTCTTTGCGGCAGAACGAAGTCAAGTCATCCATGACGAAGTCCGTCAATTATTGAAGGCGGATGTGTTATTCGAAGTGAAGTACCCTTCGTGGGTGGCCAATCCTGTCATGATCAAGAAAAAGGAAGGAGGATGGCGGATGTGCATAGATTTCACCGATCTAAATAAGCACTGTCCCAAAGATTGCTATCCCCTTCCGAACATAGATAAAAAAGTAGAAGCTCTGATAGGCTTTGAAATTTTTTGTTTTCTTGATCTATACAAAGGATACCATCAGGTTTTAATGGATGAGATTGACGCTTCAAAGACAGCCTTCATTACTGATTTCGGCATTTTCGCTTATAAAAAGATGCCATTCGGTTTAAAGAATGCCGGAGCCACTTATCAAAGGATGGTAGACAAGCTTTTTCGGCACCTGATTGGAAAGGAGGTCGAAGTGTATGTTGACGATATAGTCGTCAAGAGCAAAAGCACCTCGGAGTACGAGCACAACCTCAAGTCCACTCTCAACGTGCTCAAGAAAGCCAACCTCAAACTTAATCCCCAAAAGTGTACCTTTTTGGTAGATTCGGGAAAGTTTCTGGGTTGTTGGGTTTCAAAAGACGGACTCAAGGCAAACCCCTCAAAAGTTCAAGTCGTTCAGAACATGGCAATGCCGAAGTCCATACATGACGTGCAAAGGCTAACCGGATGTCTAGCCGCACTGAGTCGATTCCTTTCCCAAGCAGCCGAAAAGCAACTGCCGTTCTTCAAGGTGTTGAAAAAGGCACCAAAGTTCGAGTGGGGAGCCGAGCAGAAAAAGGCCTTTGACGAGCTCAAAAGTTATCTAGCCGAGCTTCCTATTCTCTCTGCTCCAGCCGAAGCCGAAGTACTATTCTTATACTTAGCGGCATCGGATCAAACCATCAGCGCGGTGCTTGTACGAGAAGAAGGCCTAAAGCAGTTTCCCATCTACTTTACAAGCCGAGCATTAAGAGGTCCAGAAACAAGGTATCAACCTCTGGAAAAAATTGCTCTGGCGTTAGTAAATGCAGCAAGGAGACTGCGGCCATACTTCTATGCTCACAAGGTATGCGTCTTAACCGATCTACCTCTTCGGCAAGTTTTGACCAAGCCAGAAGCATCAGGCAGAATCGCCAAGTGGGCTATAGAGTTGGGAGAGCACACAATTGAATATCTACCTCGGAAAGCCATCAAGGGACAAGCCTTGGCAGATTTTCTTGCAGAAGCGAAGTTCGATCAAGCAATTCCTGTTATTGCCGAACAGAAGAATTCTGCCAATGCCGAACTAGCACAGCCCTTGGAATCCGAAGTAGAGCCGCCGGACTGCTGGAGCGGATTCGTAGATGGAGCTTCAAACAAGATGGGAAGTGGAGCTGGTATTTTACTTGTCGCTCCCGACGGACACGAGGTAACCTACTCACTTCGTTTCCTATTCCCCACTACTAATAATGAAGCCGAGTACGAAGCCCTCCTGGCCGGACTCCAGTTAGCGCAAAGTCTGCTCGTCAAATCTCTCAAAGTCCATTGTGATTCACAAGTCATAGTAAATCACATGTTGGGTACAAGTGAAGCTCGTGACGAGAGAATGAAGAAGTATTTGGACAAAGCGCAAAGCATCAGCCGAAGTTTCTCCTATTTTCGGATAATCCGCATCCCCAGAGCGGAAAATAGCCGAGCAGATGCCTTAAGTAAGTTGGCCTCAGATCCGAGCTCAAAGGCGGAAGAATTAATGCATCGAAGCATTGATGAAGCCGAGGTACATTCAGTATCCAGCTCGCCGAACTGGATGACGCCGATCTTGCAGTATCTGGATCAAGGACAATTGCCCAAGGATAAGAGAGAAGCTCGGAAGATCACGTGCCGAGCACTTCGGTACGAACTTCATGAAGGGATCCTCTTTAGAAAGTCTTACCTCCAGCCGTTATTGCGGTGCGTAGGACCAGAAGAGACGGACTACATCTTCAGAGAAGTTCATGAAGGATCGTGCGGTAGCCACATCGGAGCCAGAGCTTTAGCTAAAAAAGTTCTGAGATGGGGATATTATTGGCCAACCATGGTACAAGAGGCAGTTCAGCTCGTCAAGAAGTGTACGAAGTGCCAAATTCATGCAAATGTCCCAAGGATGCCGCAGACCGATCTATACACTATGCAAAGCCCTTGGCCTTTCATGCAATGGGGCATAGACATAGTGGGACCACTTCCTCAAGCTCCTCGGCAAATGAAATTCCTTATCGTTGCCGTGGACTACTTCACGAAGTGGGTGGAGGCTGAACCATTAGCTACGATAACGAGCTCAAAGGCATTGGACTTCGTCTGGAAGAACATAGTGTGCCGATTTGGCATACCCCACATCCTCATCTCGGATAATGGGACTCAGTTCACCGACAAGACGTTCAAGAATTGGTGCCAAGAGCTGAACATTCAACAGCGGTTCACTTCGGTCTCCCATCCCCAAGCAAACGGACAAACGGAAGTAACGAACCGGATTCTGGTGAAAGGGTTAAAAGCTCGGTTAGAACAAGCCAAAGGACAATGGGTAGAAAATCTCCCTCAAGTCCTATGGTCCTACCGAACTACACCCAAAACCTCCAACGGTGAAACTCCGTATAGTCTGGTGTACGGCACTGAAGCCGTAATTCCGGTGGAGATCGGCGTACCCAGTCCCCGAACTCTAAATTTCTCCTCAGAAATGAATGACGACGGACTGAGAGCAGAACTAGATCTCGCCGAAGAAAGAAGAGAATTGGCGTGCATAAAAGCAGCCAAGTATAAGGAGCAAGTAGCCCGGTATTATAACCAAAGGGTGAAAAAGCTTCAATTTCAAGTGGGAGATCTCGTCTTGAGAAACAACGAAGTAAGCCGAGCAGAAAAGCTGGGCAAACTCGAACCCACATGGGAGGGTCCGTATCGGGTGTCAGAAGTCCTCGGCAAAGGGTCTTATAAATTGACTCACATGTCAGGAGAACAAGTACCCCGAACATGGCACATCTCCAACCTCAAGAAGTTCCACTTGTAAGAGACAAAAGTCCGGTCAAAGATGTTTATTTCATCGGACCAAAGACGAGTCCGGTCAAAGATGTTTATTTCATCAGACCAAAGACGAGTCCGGTCAAAGATGTTTATTTCATCAGACCACAAACCAAGTCCGGTCAAAGATGTTTATTTCATCGGACCAAAGACGAGTCCGGTCAAAGATGTTTATTTCATCAGACCAAAGACGAGTCCGGTCAAAGATGTTTATTTCATCAGACCAAGAACAAAGTCCGGTCAAAGATGTTTATTTCATCAGACCAAAGACGAGTCCGGTCAAAGATGTTTATTTCATCAGACCAAAGACGAGTCCGGTCAAAGATGTTTGTTTCATCAGACCAAAGACGAGTCCGGTCAAAGATGTTTATTTCATCAGACCAAAGACGAGTCCGGTCAAAGAAGTTTACTTCATAAGACCAAGGACCAAGTCCGGTCAAAGAAGTTTACTTCATAAGACCGAGGACAAGTACGATGAAATTTTTTCGCTAAGCTGTAAATACAGTGTTAGAAGCGAAAACAAAATTTCATTTTTCAAATCTTGTTCGGCATACAACTCCGCTACCCTACAAAATGGCGTTACGCTATTACAAAGGACTATTCTACTGTCCAGGGTTGCTGAAGTTAAGCCACCTATCTGCAAAATCCTCTGGAAGCCGAGTTCGGTTGTTCCGAGCAGATGAAGAATAAGCAGGTCGACGAGATGCTATCCTCGACCCAACGCCTCTTCCCCGAGCCCGAGAAGTCCTAACACCTCGGCGATGAAGAGTCTCTGCAATAAGCATCTGCTGATCTTGCTCGCTCATAGTCACAACTCCTCGGCGAATTTCAGTCCGTCCCTGTCTTGACGATTCCGGTTGCTCCTGAGCCCGTTCTCGTCTTGACGTTTCCGGCTGTTCCGGAGTTCGTTGTTGGCTGGGAGTAGGATTTTGAACAAGGGAACCAGAGGTTTGATCTGGAGTGCGAGCATCTGTTGGCGCGATATGCCGAAGGAATCTTTCTATGGAGGGGGCGCCGAGAAAGAACAATGTTGTACCGAGAAGCCCAACGCCGCAGTGATGTCACAACTTGTTGGCAAGCCGGGCTCTCCAGCACATTGTTCATACGGAGTACATGATATTCCTCCCACAGTTCGTCAACTCGACTCTGAACATCTGATATGGTCATTCCCCCGCGCACACGGATGTAATCCTCATACGCAGTCCTCTCAGCAATGGCCGTATTCAGCTCGGCCTCCAGATCTTTCTTATCGGACTCTAAGTCCTTGATATCGGCATCCAGCTTCACTAAACGAGCCAGAAGCTCGTCATTCTTCGTCTGATCGGCTATAGCTCTTCTCTCAGCTTCGTCCAAAGCCGAAGAGTACAGCCGTTTCCAGTGAAGTATCTCCATCTCCTTGGGTACAAAGCAGCTATATTAGTTCGGCAGCTGTACCGAGCAGATAGTAAAATACAACAGGAATAAAGGCGAGTACGAAAAGCTATACGAAGACAAGTGTAGAGAATTTTTCATTCACAAGGAAAATTTTTTACACTAGGGCTTCAAGGCCATTTTACAAGGAAGAAACTAGACTAAGAGAAGGGAGACGAAATCATACTCCGCCAGCTTCGTCTCCGGCTCCTCGGTCTGGTACAGCTTCTTTCTCCTGGGCTACCTCAGCCTCAGCCTCGCCTCCTGCCGGCCTCGCCTCCGCCTCCTGATCGGCTTCCTTCTCCGGATGCCCGGCCTGATCGACTTCGGCCTCCCGCTCCAGCGGCTCGGCCTCACCCTCTCCGTGGTAAGTCGAAGCGGGTGAAACGGGTCCCACGGAGGCAAAGATAGCCTCCAGGTTCTCGTCCCGATCAGCTCGACAACTCCGGACTCGGTCTGCAGAAAGCAGGACCGAAGATGAAGCGAGCTCCTCAAGGAGCGGCAGATTCTGAAGCCGAGCTGCTATCTCTCGGCTGTACAGAGGCAGCACGACGTCGGCCCCCTGCTCGCCCTTATCGGCAATTAGCCTTACCAGGCTACCGACAAAGGCCGAGAACTGGCTGCTCAAAAAGAGTTTCTCCGTGTAAACACGGAGAGCCTCCCCTTGGGCAACCACGGCAGCAGCGTCCCTCCGTTTCGTCTGCTCCCGCTGGATGACGAGCTGGTTTTTGGCAAACTGAGCTTCATCCTGGGCCGAAATCCTAGCAGCTCTGGCCTTCTCAAAGTTAGCCTCAGCCTGTTCGGCCCGATGACAAGCAGCCGCCAACTTCCTCTGCATCTCAGCATAGTCATTGGACGCTTTGGAGAGTTCGACGGCAACGAGCTTGGAGAGCATATCGTTCCTCTGAAAATGAATAAAGAAAAAAGTCAACAAAGGGACCACAAAAAATACAGGAAAAAAGCAAGGCCAGAAAATCAAGAAGAGAATTCACCTCGGCGAAGTCCGTGGGCCATAAAAACGGCTCACAGATATGTTCCGAAGGAGGCGCCAAGACCACGTCTTTCTCTGGCGCTCTCGGGGGCTTCTGGGCCTTCCCCCTCCCCTTTGCCGAAGTTGACTCCGGCTTCTTCGGATCCGAAGAGGTTTTTTGCCTTTTCGGAGTCCTCTCGGCATCAGACGCCGAGCTGGTGGTTTTCGGCCTCTCCGGCTCCTTGGACTCCGAAGATTTTCGGGTAGCCTTGTTCAGCATGAACACTGCCAAAAAGCAAGAAAGCAAGGTTAGTTTTCTTCGTTAAAGCAGTAGAACATAAAGGTAAAGAGAAATCCTCACCCTCGGCCTCTTCGTCCGAAGACGAGATGTCGAACACGACGTCGCCCTTGACGAGCTCAGACTCCGTGTATTGTTTCCTAACTATGGGAATCTTGTTGAGCTCGTCATCGAGCTCGGCCAATGGTTCTAACCGAGGGTGAGGAATCACGGACTTCGGCCCTCTCCAGGGGAAGCCCGGAGCCGCTGTCCTATTATAAAAAAAGAAGCGGTTTTGCCATTTCGGCCACTTGGTTTTGCAGAATGCCCTAAAAGGCTGTAAGGGGATCAAGTAAAACCAAGATCCCTTCCTTTTAAATTGGAAAAAATTAAGGATTGCCCGCAGAGACAGATCCTTATCTAACCTACGGAGTTCGGCAGCAAAAGCCGACAAGTGCCTCCAAGAATTCGGAGTCACCTGACCTAAAGGGAGTTGAAAAAAATCAAGAAGCTCTACAAAAGGTGGGGGAAGAGGGAAACGAAGCCCGCATTCTAAGCAGGCTTCGTAAACGGTGGCATAACCCTCCGGCGGGTCGTTAGCCCTATGATCATCGTCGGGAACCACCGCCTTCCCCCCAGGAAAAGAGTATTTTTCGTAAAGGGATATCACAGTTTCCTTGCTCAAGATACTGTGAAAATACTCTACGGTCTTCTCCCCGGATTCTTTCCGGCTAGAAGACCCCTTACCCCCTTTTCTACCGCTACCAGACTCAGACGAAGAAGAAGCAGACATGGTTCTTACTCTTTTGAAAGTTTGAAGAAATCCTGAGGAAATTTTTGAAAGCGGAAGGAAATTTTTCACGCAAAAGATAGAGAGTGCAGAAGAAGCCAATAGCAAAGGTGTTCAAATGATGAAGAAAGGCGGTATTTATCAGATTTGGAAAAGATTTCAAATCATCGCACCGTTTCATATCCCACCTTTTCAGGATTCGACGGCCGGATTTTACTGTCGCATTTAATGCCGCATTTAATGCAGTCACGCGCAGGGCACGTCCCCTGACTTCAGCCTCCCCCGTACCCTTTTCCAGAATGCCGAAGTGACTCGCTTCGCCGAAGTGATTCACTTCGCTTTTCGGGGGGGGGTAGTGATGGGGTGCGTACTAAACAAGCCCAACAGCAATGACGACCCATCAGCCCAAAGCCCAAGGAAGAGTATGAGTTCGGCATTACCAAAGAGTTCGGCCTCAGCCTACAGCTCGGTAAAAGCCAACCAATCAAGCTCTGCTCTCAGGTCGGCATCAAGCTCTACTCTCAGATCGGCAACCAAAGCAGTTCGGTCTCAGTATTCGACCGAACAAGGAGTTAGTGGACCCATACAGGATGTCCAACACACCCACTACCACATGGTGTCAACTCAGGCCACGATCGTAGGCCATGACCTACGCTACATCCACGATCTTAGGCCATGACCTACACGACATCCACGACTTAGGGTGGTGATGCAAGCCACGATCTTAGTCCAAGATATAAATAGAACTTAGATCTGATATGAGAAGGTTAAGCTCTCTAGAGATAAAATACCATATAGCAAATAGCAAGTTTGTATTTGTAAGCTGTAGAAAACAGATCAAGCAATACAATCTTGCCCTCCCTTCTTCCCGTGGACGTAGATTTACTTCAGTAAATCGAACCACGTAAATTCCTTGTGTCTGCATTTTCATTCTCTACCAGCATTTGCTAACATCAAAAATTCGCGGATCCATCAAACACTATATGCATCATATACTTTACTATAATCATAATTGATTCATTGTAAATGTTAAATACTTCACTGTAAGTGATTAATAGTAGATCACTGCAAACACAATTTACTTCACGCACAATATATTACTGGTTCACCATAAACAAAGATATACTACTAGATCAACTTACATATTTCACTATAAATAAAACATACATCACTATAAACAAAGAATCCGTTTTTTCAATTAAACAGTATAAATCACATTTTATACACATAAATATTGTAGATTAAAATAAAGGAAAAGTAGGAATGACTCACGGTCGGAGCCTTGGAGTATACGGCCGGAACCTCCGGTTGCATTTTTCTTCTGACGTTCAAAACATACGAAAAAAATAAAATACAAATAAGTTGAAGAAATGTTAATCGGAAATGAATTCTAAATATATAGGACAACTTACAATTTGAAAAATCTTTCTAGTTTGAATTTGTTTGTTCGACGAAGGAATGCGACAGTTGGAATGAGAGAACTGGACTTGGACGACAACGGAGTGAGGCGACGGCGACGACGGAGATGAATCGGCGTTGAGTAAGAATTTGAGGTTTAGAGAAGACGAGAAGAATCGAGCGATGGCGGGCAGAAGGAGAAATGAGAGAGGAATTCAAGTTTTAGCCCTAATTTCATTTGTTGAATGACTATTTACCCTGCCTAAACCAATTATAGTAAAATAAAATCTGGATCAATTTCAAAAATTAAGTAACTGAAATATTGATACGCTCGGATTTTGCACGGTTTTAAGGCCATCTTTTGGTCCGTTTTTAATGTCAAAGTTGCATTACATGTCCATTATTAGTATATTTTATCTATTTTAGTATTTTGACATGTTTTGTTAGAAATGTGCATATTTGAGTCTAAAAAAAGAGTCAAAACGCAAAGTTGGAAATTTGGAGTTGTTCTGCATGTCCAGCGGTCCACTGCAACATTGACAGCGACCGATGGCGCCCAACGACCGCTAAACCAGTAGCGGCCCGCTCCGGGAAAGTTGTGCATGAAGTCAAGAACGCCCAACGACCGCTGGAGAATGCGTGGCGACCGCTACCGAGAGTCCAGAGAGTTATGGGATGATGGATGGCGACTGCTGAAACAAGTGCAGCGACCTCCAGCCAAAGGTCAGAAGCCTCGGACCATATTTCGAAACCATTTTCAAAATGAGAAGGGGCGATTTCTTCCTTATATTTTGCAAGATTTACCATATTTTGCAACCATTTTCCTTATATGAGAAGAGGCGATTTCTTCCCTATAAATAGCCCCCAAAGCTTCATCAAAAATAGATCTTCTCTTTGCCAAATACTTCCAGAGTTCAAAAGTTAGAGTGCTTCATTGTGCAAGGAGTTAAAGAAGGATTCAAGATCATCAAGGCTACAAGGATTCAACCTTTGGGTTTTATTGCTTTAGTTCTTATGTTTTCATTGTCTTCCCTTCAATCTATGTTTTTAGCTTATTCTATCATGTGTAACTAAATTCATAGTATTCTAGGGATGTGTTAGTAACTTTTATTAGTTTATACAATTCCTATTTCTATTTAACATTCATTTGTTCTTACTTTGTTTCTTCCTTAAGTTGTTCCATAATACTTCACGTTTGAGTGACACATTTAATGATGATTTAATATAACTTGCTATATAATCGTGAGAGGAGGTTGGCAAGTTAGATCCACTTAATAGACACTACAATTAGCTTCCTTTAAAACGACACTGTTAATTGAGAGTGAAGACTTTATAAGGGTCTTAGGAGCTTCTAGGAGTTACGTATTTAAGATTGACAACCCTAATGTTTGTAATCAACGTTTACATCGCATGAGCATAAACTAGGCGACTCGTTCTATCAAAATAAGAACTGTGCTAGGGTGTTGTAGCTGGAATTTGTATAACCATAATTGTGAAAGCACATCCCTGGAATTCCCTTATCTCTACACTTTTATCTCCGTGATTTATTTGCAATTAGTTGTTTCTTTGCTTTCTAAGTTCTTTGTTTTCAAAAATCTCCAAATCTTTCGGTTTTCCAAATAGTAATTGAGTTTTAGTAGAAGATAGACAATTTGTGTTTGCTTTCCCCGTGATCGATATCCGGTACTAACCTTTAGCTATACTATTCCTACTCTGTATAATTGTAGGTATTTATAGTGCTAATAAAAAGTGCATCAAATATCAGTCCTTGATTTTACGATTTTGGTCCAGGACATATGACGATTTTACGATTTTGGTCCTGGACATTATCTTTTGAATTATTTGGTCCAACACAGTTGAAAACAAGCCAAATATAGTCCTTTTTGGACGGTGCCGTGTAAAACTAACAGTCAACAACTGTTTAGTTAATTTTGACCAGATTAGGTTTTTAGATTAGATTTTTATAATTCTTTTAAAATTAATATAGTACTTCTATTATTCTAAAAAGAGTAAATGTCAATTTTGGTTCTAAACATGACCAAAATGCAAATTTGGTCCAACACATCCACTTTTTGAAAAACATGACCATAACAAATGAAAATGTCAATGAAGTAGTCCTCTTTTGACGGTTCCGTCAATAAACTAACAGTCAACGCTAATTGCACAGTGGCATGACCGTTAGTTTTTTTTACAGAACCATAAAAAAAGGACCACTCCGACAAGGATTTCATTTGTTATGGACCTGTTTTTCAAAAAGTGAATGATTTGGACAAAATTCGGTCATATGTTTAAGACCAAAATTGACCTTTACTCTTCTAAATTTTTTTTTTGAAGAAGATGATGCCTTAAAAAAGCTGAAAATAAACTTAACCCTAACAAAATGAAAATCTGTGCTAATTCTATTTTTGTTTTTTCATGATCATATAGCCGCCTTGCCACCTGCATTAAGTCAGGATCAAAACAAATATGATCAGTAGCTCATGTGTCAATAACCCAAGTATGAGTAGACGTCGAAGCCAAACATGACTCGACTACTAGATCTTGGTGCATACCTGTAGCCTTGCCCTTTCTAGGATAGTTTGGCTTCTAATGCCCTTTTTGTCCACACTTGAAGCATTTTCCTGTTTGTTTCTTGTTTACCTTCCTTTTCTTCTTTCCCTTAGCATCCTTAGTGGCAACCTGGTTCGGCACTTTCTTCTTTCCTGCGCCAGGCCTAGGGCCAGAGGAATGATGTGTCAAACTAACCATCGTCGCCTTAGCTTGGACCATAAGATCCAATGCTGACTGAAGTTCAGTCAACAATTCAGCCAAGGTGTAGTCCATTTTGTTCATCTCAAAGTTGAGCTTGAACTGCTGAAAGCTAGGGGGTAGACTTTGAAGGATCATAGTAACTTGGGACTGGGGATCAATTGTCCCTCCCAAAACCTCAATTTGATTGAGGTGGCTCATCATCTCGAGGACATGGTCCCACACAGATGTGCCTTCCTTCATATTCTTCGCCATGATACTCCAAAAGGCTTGAGACTTAGCCGTTCGATTCTGAGTACCAAAAAGATTTGTGAGATTTTGCATAATCTCGGTAGCAGTCGCCATGGCAGCATGCTGATGTCTAAGCACTGTTGACATGGAGGCCAACATATAACACTTAGCCATCTCATTTGCCTTATGCCACTGTTTATGCGTATCTCGTACTACTTGCGCGGCATTGGCCGCTGGCACAGGAGGTCATGGAGTAGTGAGCACAAACTTGTACTCATCGGCTGTGAGAACGATGTCCAAATTTTGTTTCCATTTTATGTAATTTTGGCCCTCGAGTTTGTTTTCTTTAAGAATTGCAGAAAGAGAATTGAATGACATTTTGACGATTTAGGTTGCACTGCAAAACATAAGATTTACTAGTTGTCATAAACTTATGTAATGAATTTGAATAGGTTAACCATAAAACTTTTCAAAAACTTACTACTGTAAAATTAAAATTTTGTACCCTCCATAAAATTTTAGCATTTTTACTGGTCACAACACCGACAAATAGTCCAGAGACCACATAATGGAATAGCCGCCTAATGTTGCCTAAGCAAGACCACCAGATTTAGCATCACATAATTTTATTTATACAACACACTCCCATAACAATGCTCATGTGCTGCTAACAAATTCAAGCTATCTCATAAATTCTTCGTGAACACCTGAAACTCGTAGTTTCTTAGGATTATTGTCCCCACATAATGAGTGATATTAGAAACCACATTCTAGTTCATACTATTTATATTTGAGAAGTCCGCCCTCATGAACTTACTATTTCGTATGATTATTGCCCCCACATAAGAGCATCTCCAATGGCGGACGTCTGGTCGGACATCCGCGACGGGCGACTGGGACGTTCGCCATTGTGGCGTTTCAACTCGGATACGGACGTCCCGTAAGGACGTCGGATGTCCTCGGACGTGCGGGCGATGGGCGGGCGGACGTCCGCCATTGTGGCGTGGGTCAGACGTCCGGGTCGGACGTCCGGTATTTAATTTTTTTTTACTCTATATATATGGCTCGTTGATAATTTTTCCCGTTCGTATTCGTGTTGAAATTTTATTTCCATAAACGTAAATTGCTTTATTTGTGAATTTGTGATTTTTTTTTATTGCGGGAAGTCCTAATGGGAAGGGCGATGGGAAGGGCGGATTGTGAAGGGGAAGTCCTAGTGACGTGGCAGTGGGATGGGAAGTCCTAGTGACGTGACAGAAGGTGTTTTTGGGAAGTCCTAGTGGATGTCCGAGTGAGACATCTGTGTATTGGAGATGCTCTAATGGGTGACGATAATATTAGAAATTAACTTCACAAATTGCAGACCAATCGATGGGGAGACCATATACAAACAAAGTTCGTAATTATAGCTTAGATATTTTTGTTATGTTTTTCATTAATTATCCTTAGCCTTAAGGCAGAAAAGGCTTAATTAAATTCTGTTGGTATTTAATTGACTGAATAATTAAAACTTTTATAATCTTAATTAAAGAAGTTGTATTAATTTACTAAACTTCAATTCTTATTCATGTCTTCTATAAGATCCATCTAAAATAAATTGAATTATTTATATCTTGGACTGACATGAATAATTAAACTTAAATTAATCCCATATCATCTAGGAATAAAATAAAATATATTTATTTTCATAGATATAGTCAATAATCAAAATATTCCTAAAATCTAGGGAAATCTTCACAAAATATTTTATTTTCATTAAATAATAATATTTTAATGATTTCTATTAATTTCAAGAATTGAATAATCATAAAATAATTCCATCATCGATATCTCATCGTACGAGGTTTGCACGAACGATGAACGACGAAGATCCGGCGAGTTTGTCGTCGGAACCCGACGCCATAAGCGTCTCGGCCAGCGGCACACTAGGCGCGCGCCGGCTCTCGGTCAGCGGGCTGGAGCCTAGCTCGACGGCTGACTCCGTCTCTCGGCCAGCAGCATGCCAGGAGGCGTCACTACTCTCGGCCAGCCGCTAGAGTGTCGTCTCGGTCCTTCCGCCTAGGGTCTGAGTTTCGGCTCTCAGTGTCTGGCTGGTTCTCGGTCGAACCGCTCGCCGCAAGGCCGCTCCAGTTTCGGACTCGCTTTGGCTGGCAGTCTCGGTCGGCGGCGTGCACGAGCTCTCGCTCGTCTGTGCAACGCCCCATGATCGCCGCTCCACGCTCCCACTGTCTCGACATCCCTTCATCGGGCACATGTCGCGCGATCCGTCTCGGCGCAAGCGCCGACGGATCGTACGTCTCGTGTGCTCGAATAATTCAAGTTCTTTGATTCGATTGTTCTTGAGTTCAACATGCATAAAATAATAACAACAACACCAAGAACATGCTTCGCAATCAAATAACACATGCATACATGAATTTCGTGAAATTTAAATCCAAATAATCAGAGCCAAAGACTGGCTCTGATACCTATTGAAGGGGTTGACAGCGGATGGATACATAAATCAATCACATAATAATTATGATCTATTTAGCAGATTATTTAGACAAATTCTATTCGCACAATTATCACATATATCATGCTCATAACTTGAATTAAATCATGCTTTAAGTATAATTGAAACCTAAAACATGCTTCTCTACGGATTAGCAAATTTACCTTGAGGATTCTCTAAAGAATCGAAGATAGCTAGCGCCTTCTCCACGTGAAGATCTTGAGTACTAAACCACGGATCTTCTGACTGGTTCACAGACTGTACGCTGATATCAGTGTGGGCTGATCTCACCAAAATACTAGGACTTAAATAAAGAAGACAAAAAAATCAATCTCACGGAGGAGAGCTGAGGAGAAATTTTCGTCCTCTTCTATGTGGAGAGGGGTCGAAATTTTAATGATAAAATTAAGTGTATTTTCTGTCTCCTTTATTCTCCTATTTATATTAAGTCACATATTGGGCCCAGCCAGTGATCTATGGAAGGTTTTGTATATGATCTCTCCCAATTAGCTTTTTACTAATTAAATTGAACCTACAATTTAATACAAGCGTATATTGGAATATTACGAGCAGCCACTACAGAAGTAATATTGCACTGCCCATCCAAATCCGAAATTATAAGTAATCTGGGTTTTCATTGTTTGTCATTCATTTCTCGCGCTTAAGATATAAACGTCTGTTAATTAATTAGTGTATGCTATGAACTTAATTAATTAACATCTTATTAATTCCAAGAGTTTATTTATTATTCATAGAGTAATCAAACTTCAACTAGCTAGGTTCCGAATAATAAAGCCTTGTTTCGAGCTCCTCTTGAGGACGTTATCAAACGAGACTCGCCTCGCACACGATTCAATATAATAGCAATCATAGCACCGCTAAATATTAATCATCACTACCCAGTATACCAGATTATTGGGTTGCGAAAAACCCGCACCATTTGGTAAGTCAAAGTAGTGCATAATCAATACTGTATGCTCAATGCTAACGTACATTGATTAAGAAATAAATAATTTATCAAGACCACGTCTTTCAGTAGATAGCATAAAGACTTGTCTCGCTGTTAGATCCAATTCAGTGCTCTACCACACTAATGTCATCTTTTTTCAGCAAAACTTAGAAATATGCGGATTGACATTGCAATCTTTCACTATAGGTAGTCTAGGCCTATCTGGGTTGTGAAATTCTTATTTTTCTTTGTTCAGAACTGACTGTGTTACCTTAAAGTTGATGACGCCCACAATTGGTCTACTAAAACAAAGACTTAGACTTTGTTAAGTTACTTATACTTTTAAACATGCAATAAACATCCATTAAATGTAAAATATAACAACATTATGACAAAAATAATTTGTTTCATCCATTGAAAAATAAATAAAGAATTTTACAGTATTCAATCACTCAAAAGCTGATTTCTAGTATACAAACTCTAACATTATACTCTAAAATGGAACTAATAGTTCACTAATTTTAGTTTCAAGAACAATTATGCAAAAAAAAATAAAGAAATTAATATAAATGAGAAGAATTGTGCTATAACCAATTATTTTAAAGTTTGGAAAAATAATCCTAAGGATTGGAATTGGATTGTGCAGAAAAGAAATTAAGTGGACTAATAAATGAATACTAGAGGAGACAGAGCATCATCGATGACATGATAGACAAATAGGCTATGACTAGTAGCCTTGCTGTTGGCCACAACAACCACCCATATGATACTAATAGAAAAAAGCGAAAAGGCTGCGATTGACTTTCCAAATCAGTAAATCCTATCTTCAGAATTACTTGTTCCTAGAAATAGCTGATCCCACAACTCCGATTTACAACATGCATATTCACACACACAACACAAACACAGAGAAAGGCAGATGGCATAGTTTTTTTTTTCCAGCTTCAAGAAAAGCCGCCGGAAACGGAGAGGGAGATGGAGGCGGGTCCGGTGCCGGTGTGGCTGTCGGGGACGCTTCGGTAGAAGTAGAGGTGGTTGCGGAGTTCCCAGCTCCAGTCGGGGCGGCGCTCCACCATCATCTTAGGCCACCGGTTGATCCTCACGTAGTGCTCGCGCACCTTGCCGTCCGCAAGGAGCCCGGTCACAATCGTGTAGGTCGACTCGTGGCCGCCCCACACATTGTCCTCGGGGTCGGCCGTGATGCTGCCGTCCGGGTGGAAATACCGCTGCATTGGGGTGGCGCCTTCCTCGCGCCACGAGGGGTCCAGGTCCCGCCAGTACTGCGGCGCCGACTGAGAGAAAGAGACACACAAATCAAAGCTATTTCTCCGGTGAGAAAATTACTCATCTTAACTGCTTTGCAACTGTTTTTTAGTATAGTTTTTGACAAGACATTGCATGATTGGAATAGGTACTTTCTGTTAGGAAACATAGTTACCATATTTAGTTTCTGAATTTACCAAGGGACAGCTAGTTTGAGGTTAAGAGTAGAACCCTTATTATTGGATTCAGTTACTAAACAGAAATAGGGAGTCTCCTCACAAACCGTGACAATTTGTTAAGAGGGATAGATAACATTTTGGGTTCAGAAAAGGATGATAATTTAGTTTAGCATCACTAACTCCATTCCATAATTCAACTACACCCCCCGTCCCACTCTAAGTGACACATTATCCTTTTTTGGGATGTCCCACTCTAAATGACATATTTCTAAATATAGAAATATCACTCACTTCACTTTTTCCGTCTCTCTTACTTTATTCTCTCCACCTTACTCACAAAACAATACTACATAAAATCCTATGCCAAATTAGAAATGTTCACTTAGAGTGGGACGGATATTTAAAGTTTTAACTAACAGTTGGGGAAAAAAAGCTACATTTAACTTAGGTTTTGGGCATGAGAATGCACAAGGACATATTCTTTATAAATGTGGAACTATCAACATTACGCTAGTTGGGAAACAGATACTTCCAAGTGTCTAAATCAAGCAAATTAACAAGAACCGAAGTTCGAAACGAATGATAGCATACCTCTGTAAAGCGGAATTCCCAAACATGGTCACAAAGGTCATCCCTAGTGATTCGAGTCTGACATTAGCAAATTCCCAGTTAGAACGTATAACAGGTATCAACCTTCAAGTTAGTTAGAACTATCGCATAGTTCATGCATTTAAAATTCATCCGACATGATATTATAAGCACATAAAGGCTGTTCACAATCAAGCACAGCTCTCTAACAGATTAGGACAGGAAGACGTGAAACTCACTCGTTTACCGTCTCTTATTGAGAGCAATGTAGCAATCATCTTTGGAAGTCCTTCAACCGTTGCTACGCGTGGTATGTGTGCCTTATCCAACCATAACTCTTGACACTGAAAATACAAGCACCACTGCATAAATAATTTTATTTAACGATTGAGGATAGCATTGGAGTTCTGGCATAAATAATCATTGAAAAGAAGCCTAGTTAAGAAGTGACAAAATTAAAGTCTTCGAACACATCAGGAATGCATTACAGTTGGAGCACGATAATCAACTCATGGAATGCATTATTAGGCGGGTGAAACTAAACTTTATTTCAGAATCAATAAAATGTAGAATACCTTGTCTATTTATGATAATCTATCGCAGACTCCTAACTAAAATAAAAACTCTATCCAGACTCTTACTTTTAAAGAGAACCTCTCTCTAATAGTCTCAAATAACACGAGACTTGTAATTATAACAGACAACGAAACAATAACCTGCATTTAATCTGTAGGGAATAACAATGCGTATCAATTGCCTCTTTGCCAAAACAGCCTTGTCTTGTGAGAACAAGGCTGGAGGTGAAACTGAGCAAGGGGTCAGTACTCATGTTAGAGGACACGAGTCATTTAAGCTAAATGGTGAAGGAAAGCCTCATTCGCCAAACTGCTTGATAAACCAAACAGCAGAAACTACTGTAAACAACCACTGCTATAGCTCCACAACCGAACACACGTCACCTAAGTGGATAGCACCTTCGGTTGCAACCGAAAACAAGAAACAAAAGTCAATGAGCCATACATAGAGTTTAAGCTAAGTCCTATAGCTGTAGTTAATCTGCAGGGAATAACGATGTGTATCATTACATTCCATCTCCTTTCCGTTTCAGCTCATAAATATATACCGCCACCCCAATTACGAAAATCAGTAGAAATATGAACCCCAATGAGCTAGACGAGATATATTTGTTTGAATTAAGATATCACAGTGGAAAAGATGGCACGCAAACAAAATCATCAATATACAAATCCCACAGTGAAAAGGCAAATACATATGACAAAATAACCACAATAAAATTCCCAGTTGATGAGAAATTTATTTCAGTCAGACATCGCTGGAAAAAGTGATAACATACAACAAAGTAGCAGCGTTGAACTAGAAGAACTACTAAACAGGAGAGAAGCGCAGGTGCAGTCCTCATAAGACTACAGTCAACACAATAAATTGAAACACTAAAAACAGAGCCATAGTAGGACCTGTTGTACACTAAACACACACAAGAACTATGGCATACACTAAACACAAACAAGAACTATGGCATGGCCTATATCCTTCTTAGGAAGAATATCAGAGCTGTATCATTTTACATTTATCATCCTATATTTTACATCTTTCTGCTTCATTTATGATAATTCAGTACATCATTTTTCTTTTGAAGCTATTCCATTTATTCTAAACTCTATTTATGGTGTTCCTGTTCCAGAAATGTCGATAAACCTTGTGATATGAAAAAATATGAATAGTAACACAGTGATCAGAATTCCATCTATGAGCATGGAACTAACAAAATAGATAGGTCTGAAGGCAGCGGAAATTCAACATAAAAAAATAAAAATGGAATTAAACAATGAGTTGGATTCTACAACCTTTTTTTAACATGCTGGAGGTGCCCCCTGGAATATTTGGCACTATTTCGGTGCAGGTGGCACCTCCTTAATACTGTAGTAAGCGCATTCAGACACTAGAGACATGAATCACATGCTAGACCTAATAGATGGTACAAAAAACGGCTATGTTAGTATAAACAGTAGTGACACTCCGAACAAAGTATCAGATTTGAACCATAATAGATGGTGACATCGTGAAACAAGCGTAATCATTTTAAGCCACCCCTGGTAGTGAAGCATTTCGGCCAGAGGTCTACAGATTCCTTACTGCCACACTCCTTCCCCAACCCATGTGTCCGCTGTGATGTTCAATTGCTACATGCTAATGCATTGAGCTACAATAAGTTTACCTTCTTGACACAAATCAATGGAGCTACACTCATTCAATCGGAACCTTCCTTATAATAATAATCTAATAACTACACTGATATTCACAGAGAATACTACTGGGATCAGTGATTTCACTATAGCATGTCGTGGACTATTTCTAAACTATCATACATAGCTTGATGGCATTAACATGAAATGTCTAGATTTTATCGGGTTCGGGTATTTCGTATTTCTCCTTATACAACATGTATTCTAGATATGCATCAAAAGAAACTCATCTGTTTCTTTACTTACGGTTTATTACTGTATTGAGTTGCATGCTATTCGTTTTTCCATTCTGTACAGGGGATAGGAAATTTATGGTACACAAGTCGGCTCTCACTCTATATCTAAATTCTTGAATAAATGCAGTTGCAGAAGACAGCTCTCAAGGTATCAAACTGTGAAGACAGAGAGTGGCCAGTTCCTCTTGATTTCTATTTGGCTGCTGGAGAGGTTCATGCTCAATAAAACTAATACTCCCTCTGTCCCACCATAAGCGATTCATTTTCCTTTATGGGATGTCCACCATAAGTGAGTCATTTCCCTTTCTAGCAAAACAAGAATAGATTTTGTCTCTTACCCTTTTCTCCCACCTACTTTATTCTCTCTTCACTCTATTTTTTTCTCTCATACTTACCCCTCTCCACTTAACACTTTCAATATCAGTTTCTTAAATCCCGTTCTGAAAAAGAAGTGTCTCGCTTATGGCGGGACGGAGGGAGTATATAAAGTGATATCCACATTTCACCAACTTTGCACCGAGTTGCGTTCACATTTCTTAGAAATCAAGCCTAGTCAAATTAGGATTTACATTGCGAACGGAGGGAGCATATGTTTATCTACCGCATATTTAATAGATTGAACAATATAATAATATTCAAAAAGCTCAATAATATATATTGTCAATCCAATTCATCATCTAAAACAATTTACTTGATATGCACAGAATATGTAACATCAATTATTCGATTAAATCGATATTACAAGGCATGCTTATATTACCTCCGTCGTAATTAATATGAAACATTTTGATTTCCGCTATGAGATTCTATGCAGCGTTGTTTTGTGAGTTAATGAAAGAGAAAAGTAAGAGAGGAAAAAGTAGAATGGTGTTTCCCATTTTAGAAAATATTTCAATATTTCACTTTTAATGGGACATCTAAAAAAAGAAAACGTTTTGTTTTTCATGGGACAAAGGGAGTCCTGGAAACGCTATTTAGTAACGACAATTTGGATATTCATATATTTCTTGTCCCCCTATAGTCGAGTCTCCCACTATAGTTGAGTCATAATTCTTTTTGGACTGTTCCACTATGATTGAATTATTTTCTTTTACAGCAAAAAATCACCACACTTGATCTCTCTTACTATTTTTCTCTCTGTATTCTCTCTCCTACTTTATGCTCATTCCACTTGACCCACTAAACACTCTTTTCTAAATTTTTATACCCAAAAGAAACTCTAGACTACAAGGGGATGAAGGGAGTACGGAATAATGTTATGTGTCATTTACACATTAGGTATCAGTAATATTTTGATTCAAAGGGATAAAATTTTACAAACCTTCCCACTACTGTTGATTTTATCAATTTCTAATATAATAGGAAAAATCTTCATAATGAAGACAATATTATTATCTTTTATTCTATATTGAAGGTAAAATCCCCTAACTAAATACTTCCTCCATCTCTTCAAAATATGAATTTTTGAAGGGGCACGCACGAGTTTAAATGCACAATTAATAAAGTAAGATGGATAGAGAGAAAATGCAGTGGAAGTAGTGTTAGTGGATAATGTGGTAGCAGTGTTCAATGGGCTCAAGTATTCTTAATTTAGAAAATTCATACTTTTAAGGGATGGATTAAAAATGTATTAGTTCATATTTTTAGGGGACAAAGTGATTATAATACAATTATGGATTATATATCAATTTTATTCTATAAGAAAATTTCATTTTAAACTTTTTAAACAATTCCTACCATATATTAAGAGTATTATATATTGTAAAGCTTAACCTAGTTTAGCAAAAAGTAATTAAAAACTTCACTGGACTATCTATTTATTTCAAGTACTGTTGATTTGTTATAACTAACAGCTATAAGAAAATTGTATACCCATCTCTTACCATTTTATGTGAACTTGGTCAATGAATCCAAATTTGATTTTCACCACAATGTGATGAAGAAGTTGAGCATTAACAATATCACAACTCACAAGAATAGTTGGTTACTTTCTGTCACAGTGGCATGGTACGTTGGGTTGGGTCATGCCCGGTCCAGTGAGACCATTTGACACCTTTAAATACTTTCAAAGAATTAAATTAGGTCATTTTCCACTCCTCCATTATGTTAGCAAAAAAATAATTGGCAAAACAATGGAAGTAACAAAAACGAATTAATGCTAAAAAAGTTCATATTGAAAGGGTTTTTTACAATTAATCAGTTTGCTATTTGTATATATGGTTATTATCCTACATCATATTAGAACTAAAGAATTGGTTCTAAATGAGAAACTTCTATTTGTCAAAGATGAAGAATGTTGTATTTACTAATTGATCAACCATCAATAAAATTGATATTATTTTATTCGCATTCATAAGTCTTTCTAGTACATCATAACAATCACATCTATGTCATAGTAGTGAAAGGAAGCTTAAGTAACACTAAAACCAAAAAATCATTATGCATGTGGAAGTTCCTATGGAGCTAGGTCTTACATAAAATGTCCAAAGTCGTCGCATCAAACATATTTGTTCATACAAATAAATTAGCTCTATCAAGCAAATAGATCATCTTGACTCTTGAGGTTTTTATGAAATTTATACACACTAATATATCATGGGAAAGCCAAGACAAATTGCATCTAATCAAACTTTTTTAGTTTCATATGCATTTGAAGTCATGGATATCAATATACATAAAGCAATTTACTATATTTAAACTTGGGTACTCCTATTAGTAAGGGTCTTAAGGTGTTATCATGCACCTTGTGATTCATGGCATATTCTTGACACTCAATCCAAAGCCACCACTTTTGGGGCCTGCATCTTGTCCTTTCATGTTCTTGTCTTGGACCCTAGTCACTTTTGGGCTAGGGTCATGTTTTGGAACGTTATATTTTGATCCTATTCACGGTTGGGGGTCTGCCTAAACCCCCCGCCCACACACTGGGTGTCTTTGATTATTAAAAAAAATCCAAAGCCACCACTTTGACAGTTGATGTGTAGACTTATACGTTCGCATTGTAATTTTACATCAAAACTAGCCCAGCAGCAAGAATAAACTTTAGCAGGAAGAATAATGAATATCATTACTAATGTAATTATATCGTTTAGTACATTCATAGCATCATGAACTTGGTTGAATAATGCATAGCAAAACTCCATATTTGACTCAAACTACATGCAAGTGTCGCCAATAAATTATATGTTCTCATACTCCTTAGGAAACAAAGTTCACAAACCTATACAAGTTTTAATCGTTTACGAACTCAACTCATCTATTCTTACAAGTAGATATAGACTACCTTAATTCATTGGAATTGAAATTGCTTATTTATTATACAAATCTATATCTATGTAAGTGTAACATGGATACTTTCTTATTTGGTCAAATATATCAAAAGTCGCAATATGTTTCTTCTTACCGATAGATCTTTTTCAGGTTTTTGAGATTGATGTTATATGTTTTACTCATCAACTCACCCCCATTTTAATCAATACATATAGGAAAATCTTCGGACTTCAGTGGGCAATGGTTGCAACCAGACATTGGAGAAAGGAGTAGCATAGTGCATAAGGATCTACCTAAAGTTCGACGCACTCGTTCTACTTTCTTCTCAATCAATAAATTTACAAGATTTCAATATTTAAAATATATACATACGGGCGGTTGTAGTGAGACCCTTTTTAAAATGAGAATGAAAAATCATATCAGTTCTAAGTCCTATGATATTTAATATCAGTTGGCATTACATAACATATTCATTCCTGATATTCGTTTAGAAATTGATATTTATAAATGAGCAAACTGATCTCACGGGAACTGATATACTTATTATGATAACTGATATTAATAACGTATTTGCTAACTGTTCTTCTGTGTTCTAAAAAGTTCTAAAATGAACCAATCTCCTATATATACATATGTTTCTCTCTCTCTCTCTGTGTGTGTGTGTGTGTAGTTCAAGCTCAAACCCACTTAATTCATGAATCAACTTCATTTCTTTTCATTTTGAATAATGTAATCCATATTCACTAAACTCCACAATTAAAAACAAGTTTACAACTATATTGCATATGTTCTTTGTACTAAAAAACATACATTACCTATGCTACATTACTTGTTACCATTTTATTAGTATAATCTAAGGAGGAGACACATCAATGGGTAACTATTTCATACACCTTTTTCAGTTATTCACACACTCAAAGAAGCTAGTTGCCAAAACTTGGATGTGACTGTGCCGGATGTGAAATAAATAGAATGGTCAAAAAACAAATTGAAGTATTCGATTGCATCAATGGAGAAATTAAACAGCATAGGTCACTCATGTGATTTTGTTGAAGCATATAAATATAGGAACTAGAGATGTTGATGAGAGAAAAATGATGTTCCAACTATTACAGAGTATAACTTAGATGGAGTTAACTATGGAAAGATGACTAGTTAAAGGATAAGGTTGGAGCTGCCTATTAAGTCAGTAGAGATTTAGAGGTAATGATCAGATTATATCTGATCAGATTATAAGTAGCAAAGTTGGTGGAAATATAAACAATGACGCAGCCAGTAATCAAAAAGATGATTGAACAAAAATATAAAAGACTTGCACAAAACAGTGCTGAAATAAATGCAAGATCCTAGTTCCTTCAGGCTAAATACCCAGGGAAGAACTAGATGTTAAAACAAAAATTCGACCCTTGATTTGGTACCATGGTACCAAGAGATTCCTACTTCTGGATTTATCTTGGACTTTAGACATTGACAACTACTCCCTCCGTCCCCGAATAAGAGTCGCTAATTTCCATTTTGGGCCGTCCCCCATTAAGAGTCACTCTTCATTTTTACCATAAATGGTAGTAGGCCCCACATTCCACTAACTCACTCCACTCACATTTTATTATAAAACCAATATAAAAATGTGGGTCCCACATTCAACCAACTTTTTCAACCAACTTTTCTCTACATTTCTTAAAACTCGTGCCCGGTCAAAGAGTGACTCATATTAGGGGACGGATGGAGTATAATATTTGACAAATGGCTGGCTACGATTTTAATACCAAGCCAAATATAATTCTATCTGCCTACCCTGTTCAACATGACATAATGATAGCGGAAAATAAAAGATTTTCTTATTTGGATTATATTAAGACAATGAGAACTCTAGGATGCATCTTTCAATCCAGACATCAAGTCCTAGATTTTCCAGCATAACTAAAATCCACTGCACTCTTCTTTTCTAAGTCAATCCAAATGTAGAAAATATAGTAAAGATCCATTTTAGGAGTGTAGATGGGTTTACAGAAAAAAGAAGTCTTGTTTGAAAAGTAGAGGCTTTTATTCAAGACAAAGTACTAGACATAAAAGCCACAACATTGTCTCGAGTATCAGAAAGAGAGAACAAAAAGCTTAAAGGCTCAAAGCTTTGGCATGAATGCATACTGAAAATGAACTGGTAAATGCTTAGGAAACCAACCTAGCATCTACTGTTAGTGTATTGTGCCTTACTTGAATGAAATGATCCTCTGAGCCAACACCCACCTTCATTGCTACAGATAGATCTCAAGAATCAAGCCTAATTTGTTATCTTCCCATTATGTGTACCAAAGTATTGCTAAACTATGTCACAATGAAGTTGGAGATCTAGTCATTGTGTAACAAAAAAATTTATAGAGGGCGGTTGAAGCAAGACAGCAAACCCATTCAACTGAACTAGCTAGCAGGAAGTATAGATGATGCTCATTCATGTTTTCTCTTTCTTTCCGTTGTAAAACCAAGGAAGCCAAAGATACCTAGCTTACAGGTGTTGGAAATAAATGACCACTTCTATCACTGGTCTAGAAAGTGAGTTAAGTCCATGTGATTTTATCAGTGCTTCATCACCCAACATATCTCTGGGCCATCTTTATGACATATATATTCTCATAGTGTGACTGTTCACCTTAACAGAATAGTTTACTTCTCCCACAACTGTTGTCATAAAGCATATTTCTAGCTAAAGACCAAACCCACACATACAGCCACAATCTAAATACTTGAAAGCCTATTCCCTCCACACTTAGTTCAAGTTACTAGCCATAAACACGTGAACAATTCATACTCACGCACAGTATCAACTCTAGCTCTAAGAATAGGTTGAAACTCTTACCCCTTCCGAGACCATAACATGCCTCTATCTCTGCAGTACAGCGGAAACTAGCCTTCTTCTCCTGACAAATCATGTACTTGGGCAATTAAAACTCTATAAACCCCACATTTATTCAATATATATTAACTAGAAACATAAGGAGTTCCTTGCTGATACAAGCAACAATTAAAACCCATCTTACAACTAAAAGAAGATTGTAACAGCTTAATCAGAACATTCCTTCTCAGGAACACTGATTTACGTTATCAAAGTTCTCAAGGTTTCAAGCTGTATGTGACATAGGGAGGGAATCCAAAAGTCACTCTTATAGTTTTGGCTCTAGTCTCAACTAATCCATAAACTTAAGAATTTACTTATCTCTAGCTGCATTCATGATGTACTAACATCATTACAAATATTGACATTGTATGGTCTTGTTTATCTACCTTGAACATCTCAGTCAAAACACAACAACATATTTCCACAAGAATTGCTAAACTGCAGCTTGCTTACCTTTTTCTCTCAAACATGCTGCACAACCATGTAAACATGTCCAAAGAAATTGGTGGTACCATTATATGATCCTCAAACTAGTTGTTTTATCAAATTAGTAAGAAATTGATGCAAAAGAAAAGTATGCAAAGGTTGTTTAACTTGACATATGTATTACTATTACATGACAATAAAATGTCTCTACACCTTCACAAGTCAAACCACAAACAAGTCAAGTTGTCTCATCTAAGAAATTAGATCGACTACTTCAAACAAACATAAATTTAAGAAATTAACTGTGATCGCGTTTTACAACGCAGTCTTTTAACGGCCAGCCCCTTTCGTGTACACAGCATCAAAGAACACCAGCCTCCGGTTAAAGTAAAGGAAGAATCTGGATCATTAATGAGCTTGAGGAAACAAATGATTCTTTATTACCATCTTTTCTCCAGTTTGAATTGGCAGTTAGTCCCCCATGGTTGGCAATACCCAATTTCGAAGATGGTAGATTTCCACGACTCATAGAACCAGATAAAGTTTGGACTCGATCTAAATATGAGAAATAAATCCTGAAAGAGGTGCATACAATGGAAATGTTACATTTCTCCTGCCTGCATACAGACTAGCAATTTTTAATTCTGCAATTCAAAAGTGAAGAAGAAATTATTCAGACCAACACCTTTCTTTAAACTCGTGTTATGCAGTTTGACAATATGGATCAGGATTATGAACCGACACACAAGAGTGTGTCATAAGTGCATTCGATGAAAAGCCTTATAATTCGTTCGAACACTTCTCACTCACCTTGATCTATCTGGCAACCAAAAGCCAACATATAGAACAGGAAATGAAAACTTATGAGCTTCCTTTTTCACACACATTGTACGAAAGATACATGCTTAGGATAATAAGCAATAAAATTGATAAAACCACACAACCTATGACAGTTCACATTGGAAATCTAAAAGTATTTCCTTACCAACTTTATTTTCCACCCTAACGCTGGGGTCCAAGTGTGGTGGTAGATTTCAGAAAGCACTTGTGTATTAGGTTTGTTTACCAATGTCGATACTGCTTTGCTGAAGTTCAATAGTAGCATAATAGATGGTGTTCCTATTTAAGGCAGCCTATTATTTGACAATCTTTTTTCCCGTCATTTTAGTGATTCCTTTGTATTATTGTTTTTAAATTACACAAATAACAAACAGTCACCAAATAGGCTATCTGGATAGTATTGCTGCACTCCTTTTATCTAGACACTTTTCGTTTTACACTTCTTAAAGTTCTGAATTATTGCTATAAAAGGCAACTGCATTCTACATAAGAGTTGTGCTTATGCTTTCAAATAAAGAGCAATTGCATCATGAAAAGAATGCATGTATCCAGCTCTTAATCAGATTGTATTTCTTCCCCCTGTTGAAATCCCATCTTTTAAACACAGGAAGAGAACTCAGAGATAGAATATTCATAAAATAGCTAAATGAAACAGAGTCATCAAGCTTCAACGTTTATAGATACATATAAGTGGTTAAATATGAGTAGCATGACTACTCAGACAGAACACATGACTAACACATTCTCTCAAACTCCCACTTTGTCAAACGCAGTGCAAAATTACCATATCTTTTTCGAATTTCTCCATCTTGGCTAAAATGTTTAACGAACTCGAAAAACCTTAAGGGGACAGCTTGAAGATTCTACTTATATTTGCTCTCTTTTTCCAAATGCTAATATGTTATAGAAACTAATGATGGCACCTGACTGAAATTTCCATCATAGTTGAGGTTCCAAGTGATTCTTTTAGCCAAATACAATGTAATAGTGAGTAATTCCAAGTGATTCTTTTACCCAAATACAATGGAATAGTGAGTAATTCCAAGTGTTTCTATTCGAGCTATTCAAAGTAAAGCAACATGGCAAACTGAAGATGGTAGTATTAAGGTATGTGAAAAAGAAGTCACAGGGCATAAACTAGCTTAATCTCAATCATCATTCCAAATTACTATAATTAGTTGATAAATTACCCTACAAGATCCAAGTTAATACAATTCCTCAATCAAAATAATCAAATTGGAAATAGATAATACTCAATCAACAAAGCAGAATGGGCAGTATCCACAGTTAAATTAAAACGCACGTAAAAATAAGGGCAAAAACAGAGAAAAAATTAATCAACGCACGACACACAGCCAACACTCCAAGCTGAAAGCAAAACAATGAGAAACGGAGAAAAGGTAAGGGAGAAAATAACCTTGGGACCCCAAATTCTGTCGGCAGAAGCAATGGCCTGCCAGCCGCGAGAAACCAGACGAGCTTCCGCGACGCTACGCAAGTCGAGCTTGGCGAGAATAATCGTCATGATTTCCGAACCGAAGACGAGCAGCGGGTCCTCCGCCGCAAGCTGAAGCTCCTCACCGCCGATTTCATCGGCCTTGACCTTCCGCTTACCTGGTTGGCTGGATTCTTCACCTCCGGACTCCGACATAACCGACTGAGAAGACTGAAATCGAAAGAAGAGCGCACAGTTTTGGTTGGCACCAGTGATTCTACAGAATTGGGAGGAATTCGACGGAGAGAATTGAGAGATTAAGAGAGAGAGACGTGGAGCTATGATAGGGCGAAACGTAAGGATGGAGAAATCAGGTGTCGACGTCAGGCATTTAGGAAGGTGCTGACGTGGCTGAGCAATGGCAGAGGAATTTTAGAAAGAGAGAGAAAATTGTGGGGTTTTGTTCCCATGCAACCTCGCTGATGTACACGTGTACATAAATCAAGATATACTAGCTACTTTTTTTTATCAGAACACCCACATCCGTGCTCTTGCGTTGTGGGCCCGACCCCACTTATTCTACCTGTTCTCTAGCAAGAGCACAACACTCATTACTGTACTTTTTCGCAAGGACGAGCACAATTCAATTTAAAATTCACTTAAACCAAAACATTTCCATAAAATAAAAATTCATTCAAAAACCATAATAAATATTATAAATTACAAATAAAATAAAAAACACATAATTAAAATCCTAAAAATTTTAAATTACATAATTAAAATACTAAAATACCTAAAAATAAAAAATTACATAATTAAACTCCTAAAAATTAAAAATTACATAATTAAAAGCTAAAAATATCCCCGTGGACGACTACTCATCCGGCGGCACTACCCTCAATTGTCTTTGGAGGCCCAATATCATGGCCTCGTGCGATCGAAGTTGCGAGGGGGTCATAATGGACCTATCGGCCATATTGAGTTGGTCCAAAAGCTGCCACAACGAGTTGGTGGGGGGTGGAGGTGGCGAATATGGAACGGGAACGGGAACGGGAACGGGAACGGGAGCGGGAACTGGAGCATCGGCGGTTGCAGCCGCGGCTCGACGGCGGTTGGCCGCCGCCTTCTTCCTTCCTTGCGGTCGGCATTGGGAACCGCTCGGGCCGGCGTCGGGGCTACCCAAGTTAGCTCCGGCGAGTTGGCTAGCCACTTCTTCGAAGCCGGCGTCGGATAGGGATACCGACCTTGACTGTTTGGAGGAGCCGCTAGAGGAGGATGTTACGCCTCCCATATACTTCGGGTGCGTCCGCGTCTCCTGCCAAACGTTGAGGTACTTGAACGACCTGTAGTTCATGGATTGGTAGGTGCTCAACGCGGCAGTGATGATGTCGACCTCGCTCCGGCCGCTCCCCGCATTCCGCTCTTCCTGGAGGAAATAGCCATTGAACTTGTCAATTTCATCGTTGGCTCGGTAGATGGTGTTGCGCACCATACTCTCGTTGCGCTCGATTGTTCCCGACGGCTGGTTTTCATTGTACCGGCGAGCGATGCGCCACCAAAAGTGATCGCCGGATTGGTTCGTGCCAACCACCGGATCTTCGGAGATTTCCAAGTACGCCGTGAACAATTTATCCATCTCCGCCGGAGTGTACGGTGTGCGGACACCGCGAGTAGGAGGAGTCGGAGTTTGGGAGGGAGCGGTCGGCCTAGGCTCCGGTGTCCACCCGTATCGCCCTTCGGGGGCACCTTGGTCGTCGATTGGGTATGGCCGGTAGCCATCCGGAACGCCTGAACTTTGGGTTTGAGGAGGGACCGAATATTCCATTTCCGGACTAGGAAACAGTTGTGAACCGAACCATTCGGGGTTCCAACCGTGGGAGGGTGGGGGGTCATCGCCTTGGCCGGACATTGTTATGTTGTAGGAGTGGAAGAAAGATTGAGAATGGATATGAGAGAATGAAGATGAGAATGAAGATGAGAATGAAAATTAGAGACTGTAGATGAGAATTGTGTAGTGTGGCGTGAATTTTTGGGTGTGAAAGTGGGGTATTTATAGATGAAAATGTGTATTTTTGGGGGAAAAAAATAAAAAATAAATAAATAAATGATGGAAAATGGTAAAAAAACAGATATATTTTTTTTGGAAAGTGGAATTTTTTTTTATTTTTAATCGGTTTTTTTAAATTAAAAACCGATTTTTAATTATTAATAATAATAATAATTCAAAGGCAACGGCTATGCCGTTGCCCAATCGCGTGCCGCCATGTCAGCTGCTCGCTGGCACGGACGTGCTCGATGCATCGAGCAGCGTCGTGCCAGCGGCGCGAGCGCAGCGGCGGTGGAGCTCGTCCTTGCCAGCGGCACGGACGGACGCCGTCCGGTCACCGTTGCAGATGCTCTTAAACTTTCTAGCTTGGCTAACTCACGCCCACGAATTACTTAGGTAATTATGATTTTTTCTCTCTTATATTTTACTTTCTCTATACTTAATTCTGTATTATCAATTTTTTTAAATTTTGTATCAAAAAATATCTCGCTTATAGTAGAATGAACGGATGGAAGCAGTATATTTCATCGCAAACTAATTTAGTAACCAAATACAATCAATTTTTTTGTAATGATAGAATATCAAGAGGTGTTTTTGTAAATAAATTACAAATTATTATTATCTGACGGAACTTGGGATAAACTTTTAGTTCAATACTCCATTCATTCACTATTTAAAGTCTCATTTTAACTTGTTGCCAATTTTAAGAAACTGGAGAAAAAGTTAGTAGAACGTAGATCCCACTTTTATATGTTAATTTTATAGTAAAATGTCAGAATAAAAATAAAGTGAAATATGAGGTTCACTATCTAAAATGAAATAAAAGTAAATGAGGTTTTAAATTATGGACGTCCTAAAATAATAAATTAGGACATTATTTCGTGGCATGGGAGTGTTACTTAAATCTAAATACTCCCTCCGTCCCGGACTACTTGCACTTATTTCCTTTCTGGGCATCCCAAGTTATTTGCACTCTTTCCATTTTTAGTAAAAATTATCACCTACAGCCGCAATTGTTGACTTTGTTATACACTCATTCCTTAATCTCCGTGCCGAAAAGGAAATGTGCGAGTAGTCCGGGTCGGAGGGAGTATTTATCAGACTCAACTTTGGTTACGTTGTCTCTGTAATTTAGAATAGACTAAAGTCTAATTTTGGTCCCTTGCATCTGTCCTAAAATTCTTTTTGGTCCCTTACATTAAGTTTGTGACCGTTTGGTCCATAACACATTGTTTTGGTACCCTTTTGTCCCAAACATATTATTTTGGTCCAAAATAACCATTTTTTATTAAAGTTAACCGACAAAATGTTTGATCAATTTAATACAGTAGGACTAAAGTCCAATTTTGATCCCGTACATTTTTCATAAAATTCTTTTCGGGTCTCATACATTAAGTTTGTGACCTTGTTTGAGACCAAAATATACCAAAACAATATGTTAGGGACCAAAATGTCACAAATTTAATGTATGAGACCAAAAAGAATTTTATGGAAAATGTAAGGGACAAAAATTGGACTTTAGTTTTATAAATAGCTGGAAAACTAGAACATATAGGGACTTCTAGCATCCCATTAGAGTTGAAATATTTCATTTTGATACAGAAAATAAGGATTAAATATTCAATGAGTTAGAGCATGTCCAAAGGAAAGGGTAAATGAAGAGGTAAAGAGAAATAACTACCATATTTACCTCTTCTGGATAAAATTTCATGCTCCAATGGAAAAGGTATTTGGGGAGGTATTATACCTTCTTTCATTTTGAGAATGCATCTTTACCTCTTCTTGGAACAAAATGTAAAAAGTTAGTTATTTTTGTTTTCCTTTTAGTTTACCTTCTTCTCTTGGAGTCCATTAATTTTTAAGAGGGTATAATTACCTTTTTTGAGAAGGTAAATGAGAATTATACTTTCTCAACTTACCTTTCCCCCCTGGAGATGCTTTTAAGTCAAGTAAGAATAAAAAAATAATAATAAAATATAAGTGTTCTGAAAGAATAAATTGTTAGAGTTTGTATACTTTAAAACTTCTTTGAGTGCTTGTAGATAGTAAAAACTTTTTGTTTATTGAAAGTAGATAGTAAAAACTTTTTTGTTTATTTCTCAATCAATGAAAATGAACATTTTCTTACAATATGTTCTGTTTATACATTTAGAATTATAAGATGTTATTTACTACTCCTCCGTCCCAGTTAAAATGACACATATCTTAGCTGGCACAAGATTTTATGAGATGTTGGAAATGTGGTTAATTGGAGAGAGAAAGAATGTGCGTAGGTATTAATGAGAATGAGAAAAAGAGTTGAATATTCAAATGGATAGAGAAAAAGTGGTTGGTGTATTAATTGGAGAAAGAAAGTGCCATCTTGATTGAGACAAACTAAAAAAGAAAGTATGTCATCTTAATTGAGATGGAGGGAATACATTTAAATGTATAAAAAACAAACAAGTCGAATTCACGGTACGAAATACATCACCATCTCACCCTTTTGTTGGGACATTGAGATGCAATCTGCTCAACACCTTGACATAAAAAACATTTGATGTCTCTATTTCTAGTAGAAGTAGAAGCAGAAATAGAAATGCCTTTACCCTTTCCAGCTTCGTAGGACTTGGATTTTGACACTTTATTTTGAGGTTTAGATGTTGCCCCAAAACTGGTTTTGGATGAAGTCCACTCCTTAGACCTTGAAGAATGAAAACTTTGTTGGAAAAATTCTTTTTGGGTTGTTCCCTTCTTCAATTGCCCTCTACCTTCATGGCCATATGAACTATGTCCTCCCGCTTCACATAGTGTTGAAACTCCATAATGTTAGCTACCTCCCTATTCAACTCACGTAGGAATCAAGACATGGTTGCTTATATATCTTCTTCAACATTTGCCCTAATCATAACAATCTCCATCACTTTGTAGTACTCATCAACAGATTTAGTATCTTGATTCATAGATTGAAAATTTGAATACAGTTCATGAAAATAATGAGAAGGTACAAATCCCTTACGCATTGTGTTTTTCATCTCTTCCCATATTGAAATTGGTCTCCCTCCATATCGCCTTGAATTGGTTGTCATCAATCCCACCAAACTATAGCTGAATTAAATTGTAGCAAGTCTAACCTTTTTATCTTCAAATAGTTGCAACATTCAAAGATGAGATCCACCTTTCTCTCCCACTTCAAATAAGCTTCTGGATCACTCCTTCCTTGGGATGTTGGGATCTTCAATTTGATGCTTCTCAAATCACCATCAACTTTATTTGTACGCATTCTTCTATCGTCTCTATGACTTTCATTTCGATGCTTAGATGACGCATCATCTTCTCCTCCACTCTCCTTTTATTCGCATTTGTTGCTCGAAGTTTCAATTTCTCCAAGCGATCTGTTACATTATCCATAATACTTCCAAACCTTGCATATTGTTGTTGCATGAATTTCAATATAAGATCAAATTGGAATTTCATAGTCATTAGGGTCTATCCTCACAAATCACTCGTGTTTTATACAAAATAAACCTCAGAGTGTGCATCACTTGTTCGGCTTTTACCTGTTCGGCTTTTACCTCCACTCAAATAATATCACTACAAAGCCTTTTACCACTCAATTTTCTTTTGTAAAGAAAACACGAGGATAAACACTAATCAAGAACAACCCTGAATGAAAGATGAAAAGAAATGGACGAAATATAAGGTGAGATAGAAATAGAGAGTACTGTTTTTTTTCTACAACTTTGAAACAAATATAGGTATTTTTTTCATTTTTTTTGTGCTCTTTTTTTGCAACTACAAGATAAGTGATGCGATGAAGATAAAGAGGTTGATGACTTTTTTTTCATTTTTTTGTATTTTTTTAAGGTATAAAAAAGACTAAAGTCCAATTTTGGTCCGTTACATTTGCTCTTAAATTCTTATTAGTCTCATACATAAAGTTTGTGACCTTTTAGTCCCTAATATATTGTTTTGATACATTTTGGTCCCAAACAAGGTCACAAACTTAATGTATGGGACCCAAAAAAATTTTAGGGCAAATGTACAGGACCAAAATTGGACTGTAGTCCTATATTATAATTAAGTTATTAAATTGATCAAATACTTTGACGGTTCATTTTAATAGAAAATGATTATTTTGGATAAAAACAATATGTTTGGGACCAAAAGGTACTAAAACAATATGTTAGGCACCAAAAGATCACAAACTTAATGTATAGGACCAAAAAGAATTTTAGGACAAAGTAAGGGACCAAAACTGGACTTTAATCTACAAAGAATATAAAGAACAAAATATAAACATAAGGATAGATCAAAACAAATGACTCTTGATACCAAATGATATGGATTTGGATACGATAAATGACCCATGGATATATTGATCCAAGAACCCAACGTATAAGAGCTTTTGAAACCTTGAACCGTTGACTATATGATCCATGATTAGCCATAAACCTCTGTACGGTTGCACGCCACAAGAATTTGCTTAAAGTATCTTGATAAATTCCAAACAAGTGAAATGCTTGAACCATACTCCTTCCACCCCCAAAGAATATGCATTTTGGGTTCGGCACAAATTTTAATGCAAAATTGGTAAAGTAAGAGAGAGGTAGAGAGAAAAAGTAATTAAATTATTGTTAGTGGGGAATGAGTTCCACCTCATTAGAGAGAAGAGTTTGCAAAATTGGAAAGTGCATATTCTTATGGGACGTACTAAAAAGGAAATAGTGCATATTCTTGTGTGACGGAGGGAGTATGATTTAGGGAAAGAAAAATTTTGGTTTCTAAATTCAGTTGAGTTTGATTCTCGTAGGGAGGGTTACTCACTCATTCTTGCGTCCCATTTGATCTTGTCATGTATTTTTCTCTTCTTTTCTTCTCTTCATTTTTTACTTGTCCTTCTATGTATTTGTGTGATTTCAGTTATGTTTGTGTGCATGAGTTGTGTGGGCAAGAGAGTGACTCATAGCAGCCATATATGTTAAAGCTCTACCACATTCATGGGGGCAAGTATGACCCAAGTGTGAAGAGGGTGATAAGCGGGCTTTTGTCACTTTTATTGGGGTTGCTTTTATGTTTTAAAAGCTCTACTTATCTGCATTTTAGATGCTAAATGGAAGGGAATAATTGAGTGGTGGAGGTAAGTTGGATGTGTTTTTTTTTAATTTCAAAAAGAAATATATTCTTACTATAATGCAGAAATTACTACAAAAGATTAGTAGTAATGGAAATGTGAAAAACCTAATTGAGTCAAGTCAGATATATAGGCAGCCCATAAGACTGTATGACGCAAATCAGTTTAGACTATTGTTTCCCACGATAATTTTGCATAATTCCATTCAACACAAAAGCATCGAATAATTTAAATCTAAATAGATTCCAAGAAACTCGCAATGTAAAAAACCCTTGGATAAAACATGTATTTAAAACGATAAGAAGACCATTTAACCATCCATAAAAAAATAAAATTAAAACAGCATGGAGGTAAGTTGGATGTTGACACGTGTTAGAATTTTGTATACTAGAAATCACCTTTCGAGTGATTGTATACTGTAAAAACTCTTATTTTATATTATAAGGAATAAAACAAATTATTTTTGTCATAATGATTGTTATATTTGACATTTAATGTCTAACACCCCACTTTTTGAACCCTAAAATTTTTGCATTTAATGCTTTGAATGACGAGAAGTCTGTAAATTAAATATCGAGTGGAATTTTTATTTAATTTTTCGGTGACCTAATTGAGATTTCAAATTTTAACTACGTCGATTGAATTAATTTCGTTTTTGTGACGTGACTTTTTGAGTAATTGATGTTTAGTGATTTAATTATTATTTGGATATTTAGAATTCTTGGCAAGGCACGAGAACGTGTTTTACGAGTTGAAATTGCGATGGGAAATCACAATGTAATTTAATAATTCATTCCGTATGGAATATTTATTGGACTCAATTCCGTGTTGGATACAATAAATTAAATAAATAAAAAATTGATTTTCTCCTTCACCTTGACGACGCGTGATTCTCCTGTTCCAAAAATAAACCCCAATCATCCTTTATTTCCAATTGATTGGCAATTTATCACCCAATCAAGCCACTCACAAAACACGGTATTTAAATCCCTCTGCCCTAATCTTCTACTCCATTCTGCTCAGCCGCCCATTCCAGCAATTCACCATCCAGAAGAGAAGAACTTCATCAAATTCGATTCCCTTCTACCACCAATTTCGGTTCTCCACTACGCCACAAGTCACAATCTGCTTCACCAAGTGCACAACCTCTTTTCAGGCCAATTCGTTCAAAGTCTTCAAAGGTATATCCCATACTCAACACCAACTCACTTTCTTCAATTACCTCAACAATTTGCATCTCATGAATTCGGTAATTACAAATCCATTTGAGGAAACCAAATTAAAGAACCAACCTTTAGTAAATAAAAAAATTTAAGAACTTATCTCGCGGGGTGAATTCGGCACCGAGCGACGACGGCGGTGTGTGTGGGGCGACGAAATGGGGCCGGAAGCAGCGGCGACCGGCAGCACCGCGGTGCTGCGTGACGGATAGAGAGAAGTGAATTTGGGATCCTGTTTCTTCTTTTGTGAGAGGAATCGAGGGAGAGAAAGAAAGGGGGGATTCGGTGAGTGTCTCTGAAAATCTTCAATTCGAATGTTGCAAATTTGAGAAATTTGGGTGTGTTCTTGGTTTGGGAATTTCAGTAGAGAGAGAGACCCGACTGGTTTTGGAATGAGAGTATGTGTTCCTCCTTTTGTTTTATTTCTTCTTTATATTGGGGTTGTTTTGTTCAAATGAAATGTGAGCGAGTACACGTGTGTTTTTGAAGTGGGAGTTTTCTTTTTCTTCTTTATTTATTTCACACAAAAACAATATTCATTGATGATATTGGAAAATTGAAGTATGTGGTGTACGTGTGAATTTAAATGAGAGGGAACTATTTATTTTCTTTCTTTCGGGTCAGTGCCTTGATTTGGGATTGGGAGTATGTGTTATACATATTCTTAATTGGCTGCTGTGTTTATTCTTTGGGCTAATTGGTTCGCTTTATTTTTCTTCTTGCTGGGATGTTTTAAAATAATTGTTGGAATTAGAACGTAGTTAATTAAATTCTCGTGAACCAAGTATCTTTTAGCAAAATTGTTGGGGACGTGAGCGGTTGACCGGAACTAAACGAAATAACCAAGCTTTAAATTGCGAAAAATTGTAATCGTATCGATAAGAAAATAATCGAAGTCATAGGATGCATGTATCTTATTTATCTTAATTCCTCGTGTGGATCTATGTATTATTTTAAATTCTAAAGGTCATATCTTGCAAGTAAATTGTGATCGCAAGGGAAAAGAATATATTTGTGGATTAAGCACTCGAGGTGGACTTTCTTTTAAATAAGGACAATGTCCTAACTATTTATGGTTGAGAATGAAATGTGAAAATGTTTATCATGCCGTATTTTGGTTTTAACGCGCCTATCTGAAATGGCATTACCATTATTATTTAAATCGAATTCGGGTCCTTGTAGGGCCGCAAACCCTACTTGGATTAATGTACACCTATGGTAAACCGTGTGCCAGCGTACGGGTGGGCAGGTCTAGTGACTTGGTTTGTGGCCACATTCCAAGTCATGTATGAGCATATATGGTTGACGTCTATGGAAAAATGACCGCGCAGTCGAAATTTTGAACAATGAAATATTTTGGTGCCTCGGGCATTTCTAAAGCTAAAACCCCGATAGTTACTTGACAATGACATGATAAATATTTTTGATAAACTGTTTTCGGCATAAGCCCACTGAGTATTTTATAGTACTCAGCCCTGCATGTGTTTTCCTTATGTGCAGGTTGAGCGGTGATGAGCTTGAGGTGGTGTTGAGTCGAACCTGAATTATTGTTGGATTCTATTTTTAACTCCGAAGGTCGTCGTGTCTTCATACATGGCGTCACTCTTACTCTTGGATGCTTCCGCTGAGATAATACCATTTTACTCAATTATTTTTTGAACCCCTTTTTACTTGGAAAATTAATAGTTGTTGTCATTGGGTTTAAATGTCAAGACACTACTCTGATTTTTCCTCCGTTAATTGAATATTAAATATTTTGGTCAAACTCTTTTTTTAAACCCTAGAATATTTCCCTTTCTTAAAGTCCCATTAGTTGCGACCACCCGCATTTATTAACCGTAGAAAGGGCGGTCGTGACATAATGGTTGTTTATTTACATGTTTAAATGTATAAAAACTTAACAAGTCTAAGTCTTTGTTTTAGTAGACCGGTTGTTGGCGTCGTCCACTTTACGGTAACACGGTCAGTTCTAAACAAAGAAAAAACATAATAGGCCTTGACTATCTATCGCGAAAGGTTGCAATGTCAGTTCGCATATTTCTAAGCCTTACTGAAATAAGATGACATTGGTGTGATATAACACTGAACAAATCTAACAACAAGACGTGTCTTTATGCTATCTGCTGAAAGACGAGGTCTTGATAAATAATAATTTCTTAATCAATATATTTAGCATTGAGCATACGTTATTGATCATGCATGACTTTGATTTATCAAATGATGCGTGTTTTTCGTAACCCAATAATCCTGATATCTTGGGTAATGTTGATTAATATCTAGCAGTGCTAGAATTGCTATTATATTGGAATGCACACCTTGTGAGTCTGATTTGATAATGTTCTCAAGAGGAACTCAAAACAAGGTTTTATTATTCAGAACCTAGTTAGTTGAAATTTAATTATTCTATGAATAATAAATAAGTGTTTCTTGCTAAGTCCACTTTTAGAATTAAAAATATATTAATTAATTAAGTCTGTAGGAGATTAAGTAATTAATGGACATTTAATCTTAAATGCGGGAAATAACCTTTCAAAAGTGGAAACCCGAATTACTTGTAATTTCAGATTTGGATGGGTAATTCAATATTATTACTGTAGTGATTGATGTAATATTCTAATATAAGCTTGTATTAAATTGTTGGTTCAATTTATTTAGAAGATCTAATTGGGTGAGGCCACATCCAAGCCTCCATAGATTCCTGACTGAGCCCAATATATAACTTAATATAATAGGAGAATAAATGAGAGACAAAGACACTTTTTTCCATCATAATTTTCGCCCCTCTCTCTGAGTAGTAAGGTTTGATTTTTTCTCCTACTTTGTGTGAGAGTTCTGACTTCTTTATTTAAGTCCTAATATTTTGATAAGATCAGCCCACCCTGATATCGAAATAGGGTTTAGGGAACCAGTCAGAAGATTTGTGGTCAAGTATTAAAGATCATCACGTGGAGAACCCTAATATCTACAGTTCGGGAACCAATTAAGATTTGTGGTCAAATATTGAAGATCATCACGTGGAGAAGTAGCAAGTCATCTTCAATTCTTTGGAGAATCAAGAAGGTATAATTCCATCTCCGTAGAAAAGCATATTTTAGGTTTCAATTAATCAAAAACATGTTTTAATTCAAGTTTTGAGCATGATGCATGTGATAATTGCGCGAATAAAACTTGTCTAAATAATCTGCTAAGTTGATCTAATTCTTTGATTTATTTGTGCTTCCGCTGCGAACCCCATCAGTCAAAGGTTTCCCTCAAAATCCATCAAAGAGAGGCAAAAAGCTCGCTTGCATGAAGACGGCACATTGCACACCAATCCAATGTTGACTGCAATACAAAAAGAAGCTCGCTTGGAGCATGGGGAACCGTGTCAACCACTCCCTTTGGCAAGGTTGACTACAATATAAAAAGAACGAAGGAAGAAAAACAAAAGGGTCTTTATCTCGTTTAGTTTTAACTCGGATTAGCTTTAGAAAAACTCTCTAGAATTTAACTTATCTTTCTCGTCTAGCTTTAATCTCTGCCTTAAGTGGAATTGATATTGTGAATCGTGTACAAAATCCCATCTTTGAATTAGTATTTCCATATCATTCCCTTTACTAGTCTTTTATGTGCATTTATTTCTAGTTGAAAGTGAATATGTTCTTGTTCGTTTAAGGTTGTTGAGGTACGGAGTATTTATTTTTTAGGCATAAGTGTGTTTTGTGTAGCATTTAAGATGGTCATGAGCATGTTTAGGTTTGTGCATTATGTTATTTCTATTTCAAAATCTGTTTTGGTTCTTGCACACTATGGTCTATGACATTTCATGGAAGGGAAGGGGAGAGGAGACGCTATATCGATTGCCACTGACTAACGTCATCACAGACGACACCATCATGTTGTTTAAATAACTAACGCCGAAGGCACCTACCGTCAGTCATGCAGTCATGTATGTTTTTAGATTTTCAGTTTTAATTTCCTCTTTCTCTATTCAATTGAAATTTGTTGACTAAATAGCATTCATCCATAACCGTTGTTCCCATTGCTTCTACTATTCTTTTCAAAGTCTCCAAATTCAGTTAAATGGCGACGATCAAATATTCTCCGTGCTGAAAATAAATGACTCCACTATCGTGGAACTGAGGGATTATATTTATTTGGATCAAACTCAAAATCATGTGAGAATTTGTTATAAATTTCCTATATCACATCTTTTGTATTGTTATTAACAAATAACAAAATTAAATAAAAAATAATTAATAAAATTCTAGCTGCGGAATAGTAACGGACATTCCCTGCTATTAACTACTGACGGACACAAATTCGTTGCTGAATATATTTATTTTTATAATTTCTTTTTTTCAATAATGAAACAATTAATAGTAGCGGATATGTCTTGTACTATTTGCTAGCGAATATGAATCCGTCGCTATAATTAGCTAATTTTGTAATTTAGATTTTTATTAATATAGAAATAATTATTAGTAGCGGATGTGTCTCCAACTAATTTAGCGGACATTGATCCGTTACTAATTCGTCACTAAATATGGCGCGCTATTATGGCACCAAATTTTATTGAAAATCCACTACTAATTCCCCTACTAACTTTTGCAACGGATAGTTCGTTACAAATCCGGTACTAACAGTGACAGATGTTTATCTACTAAATCGCGAGATTTTGTAGTGACTTGAGGAAGATGATAGGATGAGTCATGATGAAATTTTCTTATTAAGTTGATCGTCATATTTGTATAGAGAGTTTTCCTTAACGCGATAAGACATCACAACTTTCAGTTGTCTATTCCATATATCAAACATTAAAGCTTCATAAAGATAGACGTTTTTAACGTGGCAAGGTCAGTATATTTTGTAATACTTATCCCTGTTTCGATTGCTTATTTGCTTCTCTCTCTCTCTTTTTTTTGCTCTTCATTTCTTTCCTCCCCTTAATGACTTCCCTGGAGGTATAAACATTCTCTTTTCATACTAGACTTTTCATATTATAAAAGTTTCATAGCTGTCTCACTTTATTTAATAAAAGTTTCTTAAATTATAAACTAATACTAAATGTTGAGTATTATCGTTAATGAGTCTGAACGATGCAAAGTAAGTGCACATATATGATAGTATCATAGTACCAATAATAAATGGGTTTTCTTTACAAAAATGTTTAGTGTTAAATATTTTACGAAAATTATAATACAGCATTTAAAATATAAATAAAAGAGAGTATTATAGCAATAATGCAATTGCATAAAAACTTAAACAGCAAATTTATTTATGAAAAAGACGGACGACCCTTCACGCAAGTAACCCAGTATTTATATTGACATTAACTATAAATTATCTGTCGAAAATGAGATACTGTTTGACTTTAAAACCCAGTGAGATGAAGTTGTCATCTCTTAATTTACTAGTAGTAGTATTAAATACTCCCTCCGTCTCACACTTCTTAATTGACACGGAACTGCATCATCTCTTAATTTACTAATAGTAATAGTAGTATGAGATACTCCCTTTGTCTCGTCTAATAGTATACATTCTTAATTGACATCAATTGCATAAGTTGTTAGTTATTGTGGTTAATTAGAGAGAAAAAAAAGTGTAGGTAAGTATTGAATAGAGACTGAAAGAGAGTAAAATATTTAACAGGAGAAAGAAATTAAAAATATGGTTGAGTGTATTAATTGAAGAGAAAAAATTATCAAAAACATAAATGTATCATTTGCATGAGACTAATTAAAAAGGAAAGTGTATAATCTTAATTGGGATCGAGGGAATAGCTTCTAAGGTAAGAAAATGAAAAATGATAAAAAAAGAGTGAAAACTATACAAAAGTACTTCAAAAGAGATTGCATCAATGTTAAGAGATACCCCCTCCATCCCATTTTAGGAGTCTCATTTGAGTTCGGTACGAATTTTAAAAAATATAAAGGAAAGTTGGTGAAAAAAGATAGTGAAATGAGGGGACCTATTACCATTTATGAAATATTTCAATCTGGACTGCTAAAATGGGACACCCAAAGATGGTAAATCGGGACGCCTAAAGTGGGACGGATGAAATATTTGATACACCCTCCGTCTCAAAAAAATAAGGACATTTGGGATGACACGAGAATTAATGCGTAATTGGTAAAGTAAGAGGAGATGAAGAGAAGGATATCCAAGCCTCCTAGCTCAACTGGTTGAGAAGGGAGGCAATGATACCGCGTCATCCTAGAGGTCGCGTGTTCGACCCCTGGGAGGAGCATCTTGGGGATTAATTTCCCTGGGGCCTAGTGGATTCACTGGCCTGACTCCAGAGCTTCGGGAGGTGATTAAGCCTGTACCCGTGCTTGGACCCAGGAGCTGGGGGAGGTGAAAAATCCTGGACCCGTTCCTGCGGGGCTGGTGGACTCATTGGGTCCCACCTTGAGAATGAAGCGTGGCTTGGTAAGACGCTTCACCTCCGACGGTTAGGCCGGGGGTCTGAGACACTTCGGGGGTAGGTGGGGAACCACCACCGTCGATCCTCCTTTTTAATTAAAAATAAAAAAAATAAAAGAAGAGAAGGATAGTTAAAATATTGTTAGTGGATTGTGACACCCATACTATTATTAGTGTTTAATGGTAGGCCCTAGTAATATAAACTGTAAATAAATTTATGTATTATGGGTATTGAGTTTGGGAGAAGTTTCTAAATGAAAATGAGATAATTTTATGAGACAGACGAAAAAGGAAAGTGTCCTTATTTTTATGGGACGAGGGGAGTATTTTTTATATCCTTTACAGCAAAAGTGATGACGAATTGTCCAAAATGCATGACAAAGGGGTTTAAAATAGTATAAACTACTACTTTCTCCATCCCATAAAAATAGGCTAATTAGAGATGACACGAGTTTTAATCCATAATAGGTAAAGTAAGAGAGAATGAGAAAAAGTAGTTGAAATAATATAGTTGATGGTGGGAGCGATAAATGATACAAAGAAAGAAAAGGATAAAAAGTTTCCATAAATAGATACTCACCCCATTAAATATGCAACATTTGGGAATCGACACGAGTTTTTATGTAATGTTGTTTTGTGAGTTAATGAAGAGAGAGATAAAAAAGTAAAGATAGAGATGTTTCCAATTTAGGAAAGGTTTTATTTTTAATCGAATAATCCAAAAAGGAAAACATTTCATTTTTAATGGAACAATCCGAAAAGGAAAACGTTTCATTTTTAATGGGATAAAGAGAGTATAAACTATGTGCATAGGACAAACTAAAAAGAAAATTCGACATATTTCTAAGGAATGGAGGGAGTATATGTCAAGGAATTGAACCAAAGAATAAGATATGGTCCACATGATTAAATAAATGTCCCATATCTGAACGACGTGAGTTTTAATAAATTATTTGACTTTATAAATTAAAGTGGATAGAAAAAGTTAGTGGAATGTGAAACCTAATTTTATATATTGGTTTTATAAAAAAATATGAGTGAAATGAGTCAGTGAAATGTAAGGTCTACTTATCAATTATAGCAAAAGTGAAATGATATATTTATTAGCGGACAAATGAAGTTTATTAAATATTTATAATTAAGTTTGTACATTTAATAACGGACGAGGGAGTACTACTTTATAAGTTTATGAAATATTTATAATTAAGTAATACTATTATCAAATAAAGCTAGTTGTCTAACATATAAGAGTTTTGGCATATACATAGAAGCAGATTAAGAACAAACGCAGAGATGATATACGTTTGCATACCACATCACGCTACAAGATGATATATATGAGTGATGCACTATTTTTAACACTATAGCTACTTGGAAGTATATATAAGACAGAAATAGTATAGTTAAAGGTGTTAATATTGTGATATCAAACAGAGAGAAATAGAAATAGGTCATTTATGAATGCCACGAGTTTTAATGTGTAATTGATAACTTAAAAAAAATAAAATAGTTGAAATAAGTAGTAGATGGTGAGAACCATCTATAAATAATAAAGTAAAAAAAGAGTAAAGATGTTCGTAAATGGATATAGAAATTTCATTAGGCACGAACAATAAAAGAAATTGAGCTTATTTCTTTAGAATAAAGAGAGTAATAAAAGGTGAATGAATAAGTTATTGTAATATGAGATTATTACAAAAAATAGTACTCCAAAAAATAAGTATGACAAGTAACAATAAATGGACCGCAAAATCAAATTAGAGAAGTAATGGCACATAGAGGGAGTAGTAGTTTAGAAAATGCAACCACACAATCCAAAATGCCTTAAATTTGTACACATACATACACAAACACGATCAATTACTAAAAAATGGAGAACAATAATATAGAACTAATATTTGTATTGCGTATAACCCGAAACAAAAGATTATTAAACATGGAAATGAATAACTAATAGTAGTAGTAATAAGTATGAAGGTGCATAAACAAAAAAAAAAGATTAAAACACAACCCAATACGTTGATTTCATTCAACGTAGCTAACAAACAAAAAGATTAATTAGAGCAGATAATGAATTCTAATTAAGTTTGAAGAACTCGGGAGCGAAAGGAACTCCACTGTCAAGGATCCATCCATCTTCAACAAAATGTACGAGGGGAGTCCATGGCTTGGCTTCCTCGTCATTGGCAAACTGCTTTATACCGGGCCAGGTGACCCGTTTGGAGAGATCGGAGCCGGGCCCAGTGTTATTATACTCGACGTAGAAGAGGGTATCCAAGCCGAGGGTCCCGTCCCAGGGAGACCAGCCATCAGGCGATATGAAGGCCTCAATGGTGCTGTGCATGATGACCGTTCGGGATAGGACCTTCCACGGGCGCCCGAGGTAAGACTTGAAGGGAGGCTGAGCATCGAGGTAGTCCTGCTCTGCAATGAATTTGCTGCCTTGGATGATAATAATCCCGGTAAGGTTCTTCTCGTTGCGGCCCTGGGCGGTGACCATGCAGGCCTGGTTGGGGTTAGGCTTCCGCACCACGAGGTCACACTTCTGGAACACGGAGATGGCGTTTCCGAAGATGAAGTCAACAGTGCCGCTGATCCGGCACTCCCGGAACAACTGGCGCTGGACGTGGGAATAGAGGGTGTCCTGGTACCCGTCCATGTGCACGTTGAAGAAGATGCCCAAGTCACCCGAGGCTCGCACCGCCACTGCCTGGTGGCCGCTAGGGCCCGCTGTGTTCTCGATCGCGATGTCCTTGGCGATGAAGCCTCGTCCGTTCACGACTATATTGGTATGAAACAATACAATCAAATAAAAACAAATTACAGAGTAGTATAAAATGCTCTACTATATATACTTACTTAGAGTTGCGGAGTCATAGGTCTGAACACCATTGCTGAAACACTTGTCACCGGTGATTCGGGTTTTCAACGGCCCCTCTCCAATCAAAATGACTTCATCCACCTTTTTGGGAATCTCAACATACTCCTTGTATAAACCTTCCTTTACTAAAATGACATATGGGATTTTATTGTGTAGAGGTACGGATTGAACAGCCTCGGTGATGGTCTTGAACTGGCCGCTGCCGTCTTGCGCCACCACCACGTTCGGCGTCAACGCAATCTTAGGGTTTTCAACCAGCTTCCTCGCATGGCCTTTGACGAAACTAGGAATGTTTTCACCGCCGAGGAGCTGCCTCGGGGCCTTGATGTTTTTCACCAAATCTCCCAAATCTTTCTTCACGGATTCGTATGTCTTTTGGAAATCGATCACCATCGCCAAACCCTTACTCATCATCTCGCCGCTGATTTTCAGCATTTCCCTCACCTTTGCCCCAGACTCGCCTGCACCGCACATTTTTTATTTCAATAACCGCAAAATGGACCAGTTAGTTATACATGCAGGGGTTGTTCGGCCTGCAAGAATATTAAATATGTATTGTGTGTTGTTCATGTAATTGAATTTCACAACTCAATTATAGATGGATAACCATGTGATAATTAGTCATAACCACCCCAAATCTCATGATTATTTTATCTAGCAAACCAAACAGACACGCATAGTATGGAATTTTACCTTCTGTCTTTGCAAATGCATCAGAGCAGGTGTCTTTGTATGTAATGGCAGCACTCAACCATATCTTGACCTCATCCAGGACATGATCCACTTGGCCGACCTCATACTGGCTGATTCTCTCCAACGACGTCTGGATTTCCTCGATGGCGTCATTAAGCACGCGCTCGCACACGCCCAGTGCCTCCTTGGTCATGTAGTCCTTCTCCAACTCCTTGTACAATGTTGTGTTTTTGATGGCGATCTTCAGCTCCTCCACCGCCGCGTCAAACCCCTTTTCTATACCCTTCTTAGCCTCTGTAATGTCTCCCTTCTTGCAGTTCTCGCCCATGCCCGACGCATCGCACAGATTGCCCATTAATCCTTGTTGCGTCTCGTCCGCGGCCATGCACGCCACCACCAAGGCCGCCAACACCACCGCTCTTGCCTTGTTCTTTTGATTTCCCATTTTTTTTCTTTTATTTATTTATCTTTGTTTATTTGTGTGTATATATACACAGATGAGAACATTTATGGTTCGTTGGTTTCTTTTTCTTTAATTAGAAACAACTACAGTGGAGGGCGGACAACTTTTCTTCCATTTCCACGTTTTTCGATCTCTTATTTCTATAAATAACTTAATGCGTTTCAGTCCATACATATTTTACCCCAAATTTGAGTGATTATAAATGTTTACCGGAATTATAAAATCTTTTTTTTTTGTGTACACAACAGAACAAAATAGATTATCACACAAATATTATTAGTTTATATTCTAGCTAGATAGTACATAAGGTGAAACTTTGATTTCTCCGCTAATTTCTATCCATAAACTTTTTAAGTACTATTTATTATAATCATAGCCTATATTTATCACTTAAACTTGATTTCATCATAAGGAGCAAAATACTAGACTTGGTAGATCTTTGCACTGCAGTGGCTTTGTGAAAGTATATCATTAAATTGATATTTTAATATCATGCGTTTCACTATATCCTCTTTTCTATTAATGCATTATTTGGTGAAATTAAAATGCTTGTCACTGTACTTCTCGGATTCCATTAGTGGCTTTGTAAAATCATATGCGAATTGATATTTTCATTTCATGTAGTACTTCACTGGAGCCTCTTTTTTTGTAATGCAATCTGGTATAATAGAAACGAATGTTGATGTACTTCACTCGAGCTCCATTAATAGCTTTCTTAGCAAAATCGCATATGACTTGTCTAGTTTAATATGCTTGTCTTTTCGTGGGTGCAATGTCGTTTACATGAGAATGCACCGAGGACGATATTGGAGCATACCAAAAATTATATGCAAAAATGAAGCAATAAAAATCCAAATCAGTAGTAAATCAAATGTTTTACGATATCAGCTTAAATGCAAAAATAATCTCCACAACATCACCAAAAACATGATGAGGTCATGTACTATTTATTAGCACTAAAACCAACTGTAAGTATATGGTGAAACAATAGTATAACTAATGATTAATACCGGTATCGAATCAATAGAATATGATTGCAAATTGTCTATCACAATCAAGTGTCATATACTATCTAGACATACTGGGTTTTTGGGTGTTGATATTTTAAAACTAATACTGAAAGAAGTAAATAAAAAATATAAAGCATATAAACAGTGACTAAATGTAGGCAGGCAAAGGACTACTTTAGTTTAAATAACAACAGTTAAGATATCCAATCTTTGACTACAAGATTAATAGGATCAATCACGCAATTAAACTCAAACATTAGAGAAAATAGATTGCAATTCCAAACGATGGATCTTGATACTGTCACTACCGCGCTTTCTAGTAAGTTTGGCTTAGTGTGACTAAATGTAACGGCAAAAGGGAAAAGAAACATAGATATGATAAGTAAAGCTTAACATGGTTTCCAAATCGAACTTAAGTGGTCATAGAGTAATGAATCAAAGTATCGGCATTTAGGTTCGGATATCCTAGTACAAAAGAAACACATGCAGCAGAAGAGTTCAAGACAATATTTAAGCTAATTTATTTGTAGTCTCTGCTCAAAGTATGAGGACACAATTCATTGGACATATTTAAGCTAACTTATTTGTAGTCTCTGCTCAACACCACCACCTCTTGCTCGCGTTCAACCTGTACATTTAGAAAACACATGCAGAGAGTACTTGATATACTCTGTGGGCACACACCGAAAATATAATTTTCGTAAAAGGGTTTTGTCAGCCCGAGTTGAGTGAACACGAGGTTTTAACTTAAAAGGCACGAGTCACTAAAATATCTTATTCGTAAAGTTTGATTGCGCAATCGGAATTCATATAACATAGATACTATATCTGAAATGTATGTGAACCGGGAATGTGGCCACATTCCACGACGGTCACTGGACCGGTCAACTCGAAAGTCAACTCATGATCCCCATATGTATACACTAGACCAAGTAGGGTTTGCGGCCCTACTGAGACCCGGATTCGATTAAACATAATTGGCATAGCCAAACAGATAGGTATCCCATAACACAAAATATGGCATGACAAAAACATGTATAGCATAATTTTCACATAATCATGCTAAAAAAACAATTTCATATTTTAGAAAGAATGTACACCTCGAAAGCTTAAGTCTTGATCGGAAATCCTTAGTCTGAGTTTAGTTGACGTGCGAAGATGTTCCCTTTAGAAATAAAGTAATACTTTAATTAGACTTTAAACTCATTGAACTTAAACGTGAATGCATCCTAAGTGCGTTCATTTTATCCTTGTTGTGTTTGCTTATTAATTAAATTTGGAGATTAAATTAATTGTGCTAAATTATTAGGACTTAAAACCCTTGAACTTATTATTAGGGGGAATTAAATAAATTCGGGAACTAAGAAGCCAATCCGAGAATTTAAAAAAATAGTCAAATAATGAAATAATTCAATAATTATTTAGATCCCATTCAACTTAGTAAAGATCAAGCCCACATATGTTTTTCCTTATTCAGCCCAAGCCGAAGAATTAACTGGCCCAGTTACTTAATATCACATTCTACCATGACCTAATCTTAGCCCAACATCTCCCATTTAAGTTAGTCACAATGCCCACCGACAAATTAAATTTCTTGTCCCAACAAAACAACACAAATACTTACGCATGAGGCTGTTCGGTTTGCAATATTGTATCCTTGTTCTGTCTAGGAAATCGAACCAACTTGGTAATTAATTAATCCCCCTCTACAAGGAATCGGTCCTACATCACCACTCTCACTAGGATCCCCAATTTAGAACCCTAATTTCTCCTATCTCACTCATCTCTTGATACGCACCATGTAGGTGGTCCATCATCCATAGACCAGGTGGATGATTTGCAGGATCAATTGCAAGATGTCGTCAGTCAAGAGGTGCTAAACACAACCAAGCCAAAGCGCACAAGATGTCCTCCAACACGCCTCCACGACTATGTCAGTTGTTAGCTATGTATTCAGTTATTCAACAGTTATCTATGTAATAGGATTAGAGAGTAGAGCGTACTTATAAGCTCCATGTCAGGTTTTCTTTGTTGATTTTTTCCTGATATGCAAAAGTGAGTCGAACCAACCCTATGACCCTTAGTTATTATAAATACCTTATCATCTGGTGCCTTCATTGTCGTTCTCATGTCTACCAATCCTAACACCATACCAGTAGTTTCCAGTCGGGAACAAGTTGGCTTGTCACAAGTTGACGATGTTCGGTGTGAACACGACGCTCCGACCTTGGCCGTTCCTGCCCCAGGTGTTATTTCCAGTGAACAATTGGATTGGATTATGTCTACGATTGCTAAGTTGGAATCGAGATTGGCTGAAACTGATCGTCGTGCATTTGAGCCCTATTTTCCACCGCGTCCGGCATCCGACCCACCATATGTTTTGCCGCTTTCAACGACGTTTCATGATTCACACATGCTACAACAACCGTTCCAACCGGCGGTTGCAAATGGTTAGTTTCCATTAAATCCACTTGTAACTCCTCTTACCCACAACAACAACACACACGTTCATGATGTAACTGCCCACAACCGCCAACAACATTTCAGTTTTTACCCTGCACAACCGTTGTTAGGTGGCTTGGATACTATGGGATTGTCTAGACCTTGCTTAGGTTACCTTCCAACCGGACCTAATTTTGTGCCACTACCATCTGGACCCTGCTCCTAGTTCGATCATCCGATGTCCTCCATTCTACCCGGTCCACTACCGACTTCTTGTTGGTATCCGTCTACTGATAGTCCACAACAAGTTAATCCAGTCCAGGATCATAATCGAGGGGTGCGAATGGACCCTCCCCATTTTGACGGCTTTGATGCAACTAACTGAATTTTCAAAATCAAATACTGTTTTGACCATATGATGATGCCCGATGCAAATAGACTTCACTATGTCGTTCCGTTGTTCGATCCACCGATTGCTGAATGGATTAAACATTATTGTTCAAACAATGATTTTGAAACCTAACATGAATTCTTGAATGAGGTTCGTTACAGATTTGATCCAGATTGTTATGAAAGCTACATTGGGTTGATTGATGCACTTTTTATTAGCACTATAAATACCTGCAAGTATACAAAGTAGGAATAGTATAGCTAAAGGTTAGTACCGGATATCGATCACGGGGAAAACAAACACAGACTGTCTATCTTCTACTAAAACTCAATTACTATTTGGAGAACAGAAAGTTTTGGGAATTTTTGAAAACAAAGAACAATAAAAAGCAAAGAAACAACTAATTGCAAATAAGTCACGGAGATGAAAGTATAGAGATAAGGGAATTCAAGGGATGTGCTTTCACAATTATGGTTATACAAATTCCAACTACAACACCCTAGCACAGTTCTTACTCTGATAGAACGAGTCACCTAGTTTATGCTCATGCGATGCAAACGTTGATTACAAATATTAGGGTTGTCAATCCTAAATACGTAACTCCTAGAAGCACCCAAGACCCTTATTGTAGCATCCCAAAAATTTCTGCGACTTTTGTTTTAATATGGATGTCGAGTGGAAATTTTTCTTTTAGGGAATTTATTTGTTCCTATGTGATTGAGTTGATTATGTGAAATAAATTGTCGTGAGTGATGTGGAATGAAGTGTAATATTTTTTTTTTCCAAAGTGGGGAAATAATTAAATGAGATCATGCATATTGTTCTAGCTATTTTAGTGGTAATTTTCAGCCCCTTCAATTATTGGAAATTATATTCTCTTTCTTGGATTTAATTAATTATTTTGGGATATTTATCCAAATTAAATCCAAATCAAATTATCCCTAATTTGTGCTACATGGAATTCGAACCCTAAGCCTATTCTTGAGAGATTTTGAAAAATCCCCCATTTAATTAGGAGGATGAATTATTTTTGATTTAATTGGTGCCTTGTTGATTCCTTTCATTTAATTTAAATCCAATTAATTCTTGCCACATTTTGTTTCCTCACCCTAATTAAATTAAGATTTGAATTATTTCCTTGTGGAAATATAACCCAAATTTTCGGCCCTCCCTTGTTGTAGAGGAATTTATATTTGTTTCCTATTTTGTGGAATCCCTTCTATTCAAATAAATACCAAATTAATTCATATGCCAAATTCATTGGTAAAGTAAATATTTTCCTTTTAATTCTCTCCCTATCACACGCCCCATATGCCTTTTTTTTTTCCTTGTGGAATAAATTTATTTGTTACCTATTTTGTGGGAGTCTTTTCCTAAACAAAATTACCAAATTTAAATCCTATTCCTATTTAATTGAGGATTTAAATATTGTTCCCTTCCATGCTTCCATAGTACACGCCCCCTTCCCTTGTGCTATACTTGGAGATTTTAAATTATCCTGTTACCTTGTTTATGAAATACTCATTATCTTGTTGCCTAATTTGTGAATATATTTATCTCCAAGTAAATACCAAATCAATTCCTTGCTAATTAAATAACAATTTTCAAAAATCCTCTCCCTCCATTACGCGCCTACTTTATTTTTTTTAATTGTGGGAATTTACCTCTATTTTATTCTCGCACAATTTAATTATTCTAATTTAGTGTGAGAATTTAACCTAAACCTTAAATAACTAAAACCCTAGCCACCAAATCACACGCCTCCCTCCCTCATTTTCTCTCCCTTACACGCCTCCCTCCCTCTCTTCATCCTCTCCAAAAATCCTTCACCAATCCTTTGTTCTTGCATCAATTTGTAGTTGGAAATTCAAGATTCATTGAAGAATCGCATAAATTATCATTCCTACCGATTATTTTTGAACAAGAAAGGTATATTTGAATTCTCTTTCTCATCCTTTCCATTGAATCCATGTTTCTTGATTCCCTCATGCATGTAATGAGTGCAGAAATAATATATCTAAAAATTAATCGGTTGGGATTGATGTTTTGCATGAGAAAGTATGTGGATATGCGTTTATGTATGTGTATGTGTGAGGTTGTGGATGATTCGTTGGTGAAAGATATGTGAATATATGAGAACATGGTTGTGAGATCTTTTTGAAGCATGATTATGTGTTGGAAGCATGAATATATGTGTTTGGATGAATGATAGATAAACCCTAATTTATGAAGCATGAAAACTGTGATGTTCGGATTGTAGATTCCGACGTGTGTTTGGCCGACCAAACGATCTTATTTTGGTACGAATTTTTAAATGGTAAAATTTGAGATGTCGTCTGTGTTGTGTATAAATTTCAGCCTCTTTTGACGAAAGATGAATTTTTAATGTATTTTTAATGTATTTTGCGTAGTTCTATTAGAATTTGTATTCTCGTCCAGTGAGTTTAGTTTTTGATTTGACCGACCTAAAGATGTGATTTTGATGTGAATGTCAACTGGATGATCTTTGATGTGTCTACTGTGTTGTGGTAAAATTTCAGCCCCAACGGAGGTCGGATAGACTTTTAATGAATTTTACAAAACGACTGCGCAGTTCTGCCAAATTTCTGTCATGTTAAAATAATACTTGTTGTCAAGTTTGAATGAATTACATGATGCATGTGTGATTAAGGTACGTATCTTATGGCGTGGTTATGTGTTATACGTTGAGGTATACTATGGTGTGTTTCCTTATGTTGGTGAACGTTTGGGATGGGTAATTTAAGAAAACGATGAAAGGAACGACATGACATGCATGATAAATTGTGTTGATGGAAGGATGATTGTGTTGTGGTGTTGACAAGGTTTGTTGTGCGTACGTGAGCACAAGGAACGAGGGTTGCTTTTGAGTTGTGTATTGTGTTGTCTAAGCAAGCGAGGTGGGCTTTCTTTAACTAAACTCTTTTATTATTCCAAAGTATGATTGTGGAGCTATAATGGTGGTTTAAAGTGTTATGTCATGCCATGGATTGTTTTGACTGAGATTGTGTGCCTGATGCCTAGTTCGTCTGAGTTTACTCCGTTAGGCTATATGGTTATGTGTGAAACGAATTCGGGTCTGAGTAGCGCCGCAAACCCTATCAGGCTGTGTACACTGGTGGGATCGGGAGCCGTCCTTGCTAGTCGGTCGGTCTCATGGTAGAATAGTGTGGCCACACTTTCGTCGCACTGTGGAATGATGATGTGATTGTTGGATTGTTGAGAAAGTAGGGAGATTGATTGTCTGGCTAGACTATGAAACTGTTTTTGTGATACTCGTGATAATTTCTTAAATAATCATAAAACTCGAGTTCACTGTGGTATGGATGACATAACTTTTATCAAATATTTTGGCACGTGTTCACTGAGTATATCAAATACTCAACCCTGCATATGTTTTCTTTATGTGCAGGTTGAGCGGGATGTTGCGATGGATGTTGAGTCGGCTTAGGAACTTTGGATGCGTTGTGTCCCCATACATAGGCGTCATCCTATGACTCTCTTTGATAACTTATTTCCGCTGCTACTTTTGAAACTGATGTCACTAGAGTTTACTTTACTTCGTACGGATTTTTATTATGTCAAATACTTTGAGACTTTAATCCGCTGCTTATTTCGTTAAACTAAAATGTTTTTGTAGACAAAAACAAATGTTCTTTTGGGAGTTAATTAGATTTTTGCATTAAGTGTCAACTTTTATTGTGTCCCCCATTTCTTCCCCGCTTCTTAGTCCCCCCCCTGGTCGCGATTTCCCCGTCCTTGCTATCCTTAGTAAGGGCGGCCGTGATACTTAAAAAGTCCCCACTCTCAATTAACATCGTCATTTTAAAGGAAGCTAATTGTAGTGTCTATTAAGTGGATCTAACTCGCCAACCTGTAATGCACATGAAGATGAAGAGAATAAGGGAAATGAGGAGTCCTAATTAGTTTTATCAAAGTCTATTTAGTTGGTTAATAAATAATGGAAAATGAAACATCATGAAAAGTGAAGAGTCATGAGTTCTAGTTTATGACTTTATATTGTAAAAGATATGGAGAAAGTGGTAGACTACGTTTTGATGAATAATATCATTTTGGCTTCTAATTTCCCGATCTCTTGAATTCTTTAGCTTTTGGTTTTCTCCAGAAGTGGTGAGTTCTTAACCTTTATCTTTTTACATTCTTCCGAGTGGTGTCGTTTTAGCTCGGTTTGGTGTAGAGGGTGGTGGCTATTATCTGTGTATTTTCCAAAAAGAACATTTTATCCTATTCCCTCAATTCCATCTTTGTTTGTGCATCATTGTCGTATCAGAGACGAAAGTCGTGATGCCGCCACGTCAAAAGGTCATTCCAGAAGAAGTAACAAGGCGTGAACGCGATCTTCGCGATATCGAGTTGGAGGAATTAACAAGAATAGTGCAACAACTCCGATAACAGCTCCAACAACGGCATGTCGAAACAGGGGGCATGTTGAATCACCTCGTGACTCTGAAAATGATAGTGAAATGGAAAAAACCCATTTCATGCTGGTAATGGTGTGGAAGACAGTGATGATTCCAGTAACCCTCCAAGGAGAAGGCGTTTCGTACGAGATCGAAGGGATGATGTGAAGGTAGACATTCTAGAGTTTGATGGGAAAACTTGGGGAGATGATTTTGTTGAGTGCCTTATGACGGTGGAAAGAAATTTTGATTTAAAGTAATACTCTGAGGAAAAGAAAGTCAAGTTGGTGGCCATTAAGCTGCGAGGATATGCATCTTACTGGTGGGAAAATCTAAAATGACAGCGTGAGAGAGAAGGTCAAAACCAAATACGTCATTGGGAAAAAATGAAGCGGGAGCTGAAGGGGTTATTTTTAACTGATACATACAAGCAAGAAAACTACTTACGACTCTATAATTTTCGACAAGGAGAGCTGTCGGTGGAGGAGTAAACCAGGGAGTTTGAGTTTCTAAAATTGAAGTGTGATGTTCGTGAGCCGGAGGAGCAGACAATTGCTCGATATTCGGGTGGTCTTTGAAAAAATATTGCTGATGTTGTTCGTCTCCAACCATATTGGATTTTTAATGATATGCATAAGTTGGCTGTTAATGTGGAAAAACAACAACGGGAGGCGATGAAAAGTACCTTTAAGAAGACAATTTTTTTAAAGGTAATTCTAGTACATCTGGTTCCTCTTTTAATAAAGATGGTCCATATAAAAATATTGAGAAGGGCAAACAACCTGTTGAGCTGCCTAACATGAAGAGAAAATGTTTCAAGTGCCAAGGATATGGTCATATACAAGCCGATTGTCCTAATAAGAGAGTCAAAACAATCAATGGAGCAGTGGAAGAAGAAGGAGAAGACGAGGAAGAAGCTCCAAAATATGATGATTTTGAGGAGATTGAAGAGTGCGCCGATTGAAGGCTAATTTCATGCATAGATATAGGGGTGAAACTCATTCATTTGCAGGGTCTAACACATGTTTTAAGCCAGGTATGTAGAAGGTTTTCACCAGATCCAGGAATAGAGAAGGACAATTGCATGGTCCAAGGAAACTGGCGAATAAGTGAGCAATTTGAAGAAAAATTACAAGACGAAGGAAATCAAGGGGCTGAAGGGTAGAATGGAGATTTCTACGAAGGCTTCTAGAAGATTATGTCCACACCTATATAAAGAAGAAAACATGCAATCAGAGGGGACCTTCTCGGTGGTGGCCTTATGACCAGATTGCAGCTCTAGCTCACTCACTTCTACATACTTTGAGTTTAATCGGGAAATCGTGGGGTATTCTCGGGTTTATTTTGCTAGTCAGTAGTGTGTAACACCGTCCTTACAGAGGGCGAAGAAACAATTTAACCGTTTTCATTTTACTTTACTATCGTGAATTTCACAGAGCTTCGCCATTTGAAGCTCGGCCCTGTTTGCTGTTGAATTTCCGTTGTTTATGAAATTTCTGTTTTCCATATTTGAGTTGCAGTTGATTTCGATTATGGATGTCATTTATCTTGAGCTAGTTGTGAATGTTGAATTGGGTGTTTGATTTTCGTGTTGGTTGCTGAGTTTGAGTAGACTCGCTGGAATTTAGTGTTGATCGGAGTAGATCTGTTGAATCGAGAATCATGGAGTTAATTCTGGTTGGTGTTGGGACCGGATTGCTTGGATCCGGAGTGGATTAAGCATCCGGCGTTGAAGCTGAAACAGAGTGATCGTGATTCATGCCTAGTTTTCGTGTGTTCATTTTATTCCGTCTAGTATATGTAGATCTGTTTTATTTCCGGCTAGTCGCAAGTTTCCGACTTCCGAACTTCTTTATTCTGTTCGAATCTGGGTATTTGCTCTGTTTTCTTCATATTCGTATTTGATTTAGCCGATGAGATGCATGTTGCTGTTAGTTAAATCCTTAGTTAGTTAGTTGCAGCTTTTCTTCCATACTTGATATTTTTGGGAGTTGGTCCCCACTTTTATTTGCGTTCTGTTTAGCTATAGTTGGTAATTGTTGCTCGGTCTAGGAAGTTAGTTTAAAATTACGTAGCCCTAAGGATGTTCGATCTCAGCATGACTAGGTCTAGTGTTTGATTTTGTGCCTAGGTCTAGCCGTAGTTATACCTCAACCCAAATTTGCGTGGCAGCAGCCGCAAACCAAAGTCTCTAGATGCTTTCTTACGCGTCCATCTTCGTGGGATCGACCCCTGCTTCTCTGTACTAATCTATAGTATAACGGGTTGATGGATCTTTGAAACGCAAGAGTTTGTGAGTTCATAGACAGAGTCTTCCGTGTCACCTTGAGTTCCTAGACCTAGTGTTTAATGGATTCATTGGACTTGGTAGCTCGACCTAGAAGTTTATTACACATACACTCACACGACAAGCGGCTGTTTCAAATGGCGCCGTTGCCGGGGATGGATGGCATAATTTGTGATTGTGTTTAGAGGATTTTGGCGTACATAGTTTTATTTTTTTTTCTTTATTTTTCACTTTATGAGCAGAGGCTCGCGGTTTGGACACTGTGGTGACTCATCTGAGTGGAGGAACAATCAGTTTATTTGGTAGGTCAAGGACACAGCATCTACGGTCACCACCAGATCGGGATTATCTACGGGAGATCCATTTCCATTTGGTTCGGAAAGTGAAGAGGATTGGAACTCGTCAGGAAGGGAGGATCCTAAATCGTCTTCGGAAACAAGTACAGAGGAGGAAGAAATAGGGGACATGGCGAACATAATCGATCCAGATCCGGAGATCGGTTCGCTCACTGCTCATCTAGATAGAGAGCCAGCTCAAGCCATAGTGATGAATCCGCGACAGAGGTCCATTGAGATCAAGACGAACGTGCTCGGTATCCTACCCACATTCTCTGGACGTAGGAATGAGTGCCCGTACGAGTTCTTGAATGAATTCAGCAAATTGTGTAGCAATCAGAAGAGGCCAAATGATGCAACAGAGAGGACTATCGCCTGCGTGCGGTTCCTTTTGCCTTGAAGGGGGAAGCCAACACGTGGTTATTAAGGTTACCCCCAGATTCTATCCGCACATGGAGGGATTTCAAACTGGAGTTCCTTGATTACTTTTTCCCTTCCAACAAAACAAATGCTCTGAAGAAAGAAATAGTGGAGTGTAAGCAGGACTACGACGAGTCGTTGAGTCAATATTGGTCGAGGTTCAAAGGGTTGTTGGATGCGTGCCCAAATCACAAGATGATAGTGGCAGAGACCTATTATCTATTCTATGAAGGAGCAAACCCTGAGTCAAAGGATTTAATGAACTCCTCGAGCGGGGGAAATTTCACAAGGAAGAAGGGAAGCGAAGTAAGAGAGATTCTGGGGAAATTGATAGATGCCTAGAAGGCATACGATAACCCAAGGAATTTTGTGAAGAAAGGATCAGTGAATGCGATGAGGGAGCAAGATGATGAGAAGGTAGAGGCAAGGATCGACAGGCTTGAGAAAACACTGTTGAACGCAATCGAGAAGACCAAACTACCAACCTCACAAGCGAAGGAAAAACCTCCGGGTCTAGGAGATAGTCAACTTCAGCAATATTATGGACCTCAGGAAGGAGAGTACCAAGCCTAAGCTAATGTGATGGGAAGTTGGAATCCAGGAAGACAAAGAGATGCACCCTGGAGGAACCATCCCAATTTTAGATTGTCGGACAACGAACAGAGCCAGCCAGCACCACAACAGAGTATCCAGTTTGCACCTCAGCCCGAGATGCAGGGTAACTGGTCTGGAAGGAGTCAAGAGGGGCAGGGCAATTGGAATAATCGAAACCAGGGAGATCATCCGAATTGGGGGAACAAAAGGCGACAATGGATATGTTGGCGAAGCAGCTGTCTCAGATAGCAACTTCCTTGAGCGAGATGCGGGGGATCGAAGGGAAGATCCCTGCCTCAGTAAGGCCACCAGATAGAGCTAACATCAGTATGATCACTTTAAGATTCGGAAAGGGGTATGAAGGTCCAGAGATGAGGACGAATGAGGATACAACCTCTAGACCTGGGAACTTAAAGGGAAGCAGTTCCGTTAGACTAGATGACCTTAGGGCAGGAGATTTGGAGAAGCCATTACCTAAAGAAGCAGAGCCATTTTTCATAGATCCAGAGCCGGAAGTAGAAAATGAGGAGGTGAGAAAAGGAACTGGTGAGCCGTCAGCTGGAGGATCTATTGGAGCAGGGAAACTACTGAAACCATTTCCGAGTCGAGGGGAAGCTAAGAAAAAGAAGGAAGAACCGGTAGACTTCATGGACATTTTCGGGAAGTTGGAGATTAATTTACCGTTTCTACAAGCCTTGAAGTTGCCAGTCTTCAGCAAATTCATTAAGGAGTTTATAGCTGGAAAGACCAGACCCAGTGGGAAGATTCTAATTGGAGAAAATGTGTCAGTAGTAATTCAGAAGCGAAGGATGCCATCAAAATGCACTGATCCAGGTATGTTCATCTTACCCATCTCAATCGGGGATGTCAGAATTGAGCATGCTATGTGTGATTTAGGGGCATCGATAAATGTTTTACCGCTTTCCATTTACAAGAAGCTGGTAGGAGTAGGGATGGTAGATACAAGGGTGGTAATCCAATTGGCGGATCGGTCGTGCATTTGTCCAGAGGGAGTTTTAGAAAATGTTATTATCAAAGTGCATGATTTTCTGTATCCGGCCGATTTCCATGTTATTAAAATGAGTGATAATGAATCTGCTGAGTCTAGCGGTGTGCTTCTAGGAAGACCTTTTCTCCGTACCGCTAAGACCATAATTGATGTTTTTGATGGGACCATATGCCTGGATTATAATGGGGAAAAATATACATTTAGCATCGATGAAGCAATGAAGAAACCTTTAGATGTTGAAAATTTGCATGCTATCGATGTTATTAACCCCCTGGTCCAGGAATATCTTGAGACTGAGTTGATGCAGGAGCAGGTGGTTAATTCAAAATTAAGTCACTCTATTGACAGAGAGGTAGCTGGATGGTGCGAGGCAATGAACACAAAAGATTTGACAGATGAGGAGCTGGCCGAAGCTATTTCAGAGTTCTGTACAAATCTAGGAGTAGCTAAGTCAAGGAAGACACCTCACGTGGCGAGCGTGGAAGGTTCTTCTAGGTAGGGGAAGAAATGATATCTGATAGAACAGAGAAAAATCCCTTGCCCCAAGAGGCAAACACCCTGAAGAAAGAACTGAAAGTGCTCCCACCAGGCCTCAAGTATGCTTATCTAGAAGAGAATGAGACTTTTCCCGTTATCACCAACAACAACTTGACCAAGGAACATGAGGAGGAATTTCTGAATGTAATCAGAAGAAACAAGAAAGCCATAGGATGGACTCTCTCCGATTTGGTAGGAATCAGTCCTAATCTTTGCATGCACCACATTAGGCTAGAGGAAGATGCGAAGGCATGTAGAGATCCACAATGCAAGCTAAATCTGAACATGAGAGATGAAGTTTTGAAGGAAGTTTTGAAGCTGCTTTCGCTGGGAATCATTTACTCCATACCTGATAGTGAATGGGTTAGTCCGGTCCATATGGTACCTAAAAAGTCAGGAATACAGGTGGTCCAGAATGAAAAGAACGAGCTGGTGCCCACTCGACTAGTTACTGGGTGGAGAATGTGCATCGATTATAGAAAGTTGAATGAAGCGACGAGGAAAGATCATTTTCCCTTACCTTTTATTGATCAGATGCTGGAGCGTTTGGCAGGCAAACAATATTTCTGTTTCCTTGACGGATACAGTGGATACTTCCAGATCTAAGTAGATCCTGAAGATCAAGAGAATACTACATTTACGTGTCCCTTTGGCACGTATACTTATAGAAGAATGTCGTTCGGTCTATGCAATGCGCCAGACACTTTTCAACGGTGTATGATGAGTATCTTCTCGGATTTATTGGAGGATTGTATCGAAATTTTCATGGATAATTTCATTGTGTATGGGAATTCTTTTGACTCCTGTCTAGCAAGTTTGGATATAGTATTGAGGAGGTGCCAGGAAAAGCATTTGGTTTTAAATTTTGAGAAATGCCACTTTATGGTCCCTGAAGGAATTGTCCTAGGGCATGTAGTTTCAAAGAGGGGTATACAGGTAGACCAAGCAAGGATTAATGTGATCTCAAAATTGCCTTACCCTACGAATCAGAAAGAAGTTAGAGGATTCCTAGGGCATGCGGGTTTCTACAGAAGATTCATTAAGGATTTTTCGAGGATTGCCCAACCACTCACCCATTTGTTGCATAATGAAGTTGATTTCTCTTTCGATGAAGGGTGCAAGGAAGCTTTTCAGCTACTAAAGGATAAACTAGTCTCTGCCCCTATTATCAGAGCACCAGACTGGAGTTTATTGTTTGAAATAATGTGCGACGCAAGTGATTACGCAGTGGGGGCAGTACTAGGTCAAAGAATCGATGGGAAAAGCTATGTGATTTTTTATGCATCGAAAACACTCAATTAAGCCCAATAGAACTATGACACCATGGAAAAGGAAATGCTGGCGGTAGTATACTCGTTTGAGAAGTTTTGCCCGTACTTGCTAGGGTCGAGGGTGATAGTCTTCACTGACCACGCGGCTATCAAGTACTTATTGGCGAAGAAAGAATCCAAGCCAAGATTAATCCGTTGGGTGTTAATTTTGGAGGAATTTGATTGGGAAGTTTGAGACAAAAAGGGGACAGAAAACAAAGTGGCTGATCACTTGAGCAGGATTTTCCAAGGAGAGACGGATGAAGCTATACCTGATACATTCCTAGAGGAGCATCTGTACTGTATAGGAACATTTCCCAGACCCATCTGTTGGGAGATGGTGATGGCGTTAACAGGTCCAGGAGATTCTGAAAAAGAGAAGTGTCAACTGAACGCCGAGCCTTGGTTCGCAGACCTAGCAAACTACTTGGTCATTGGAGAAGTACCCAGTCCTCAAGAAAGCACCCGGGCCCAGAAGATGAAATTGAAAAGTGAAGCCAAGTACTATTTTTGGGACGACCCGTATCTATGGAGAATGGGAGCTGACCAGACGATTAGGAGGTGTATTCCAGAATGGGAACAGAGGGATGTGCTGAATCATTGCCATGCCTTAGCTTGTGGAGGTCACTTTGGACCTAGGAAGACTGCAAGGAAGGTGTTAGATAACGGTTTTTACTGGCCTACGTTGCATAAGGATGCTTTTGAGTTTTGTCAGAGCTGTGAGAGATGCCAGCAGACAGGGGGAATTTCTAAGAGGGATGAAATGCCGCAGGTCCCAGTGATCATATGTGAGATCTTCGACGTTTGGGGTATGGACTTCATGGGTCCATTTCCATCTTCGTATGGGAATACTTACATACTTGTGGCTGTAGATTATGTTTCAAAGTGGATAGAAGCAAAGACCACCACGTCCTGCGAAGCCAAAGAACTGGCCAAGTTCCTTAGAACCAACATCTTTAATAGATACGGGGTGCTGCGCGCAATTATTTCTGACCAAGAGACGCACTTCCGTAACAAGACAATAGAAGCTCTGATGAGGAAATACAGGGTCCACCATAGGTTTTTTATCCCGTATCATCCTCAGTCTAATGGACAGGCCGAAATCTCCAACAGGGCGATAAATGCGATATTGGAAAAAACGGTGAATCCGTCAAGGAAGGACAGGAGTAAGAGACTAGGAGATGCATTGTGGGCTTATCGGACAGCATACAAAACGCCTATTGGAATGTCACCCTACAGGTTAGTTTTTGGCAAGATGTGCCATCTGCCCGTACGAGTGGAGCACAGAGCATACTGGGCGGTCAAGGAGATTAACATGATACCCCAGTCTTGTGAGGAAGAGAGGAAATTGCAACTTCATGAGTTGGAAGAATTGAGACTGGAATCATATGAGTTCGCAATGTGGTATAAGGAGAAGACAAGGCTCTGGCACGATAAAAATCTCCGGGTCAAGGAACTCCAAGTAGGGCAGAAGGTACTCATTTTTCAATCTAGGCTCAAACTGGTGCCTGGGACGCTAAAGTCCAAATAGGTAGGGCAATACACTGTTGTTGGCCTTCGAGCAAACGGAGCTGTGGAAATTCAGGGCAGTACCTCAAACTCTACTCCCTTTCTTGTTAATGGTCACTGGGTAAAGGTTTTTAGGGATAATTCTGAGTTGTGTGTAGTGGAGGAAATGCCACTACGCGCACTCTCCATTATCGCATAATTAGTTTAGCAAGCAGTGCTCTCGATGAATTCCTGGGTCAGGTAAATTAGGATGATGTTTATATCTATTCACTGAACTAGGGAATCTCGAGAGTGCCAAATTCAATGTGTAAATAATTTACTTGCTTTCCTAAATAAAATTTTTTTTTCCAAACAAAGAAAAAATTCTAATCTTACAAAAATATTTTCGGAATGCCAGATTTCCTTAGGGAAATTGTTTTGTCATATTTTAAATCCTTGACCTGGGAACCTGGCATTTCATTTTTTTTGTTTTTCTCTAAGTGTGGTGTGGTAGAGAAGAGTGTTTACATGGGGCAGAGAGTTTTAATTTGAGAGGGAAGCGGTACAATTCAAATTTCAAATTTGTACTTTATGGGAAGGCGTACGGTTGCTGACCTCATGTCTACAACCACCTGCAAACCGCTCCCATTCCTATCTAATACCTATTTTCCCTCCATATTCTTTAGTTCTAAAAACAAACACTCTCTCACTCTAAAAATCCCCAAAAGTTCTCTCTCTCGCGAAACCCACCTTTCTTTAACCCCAATTAAAATTTTCTTCCAAGTTTTTTTTTTCTGTGTTTTTTCAGATTCAAGTCATGGACAACAAATCATCAGCCGGGAAACCTACCACATCTACCGTCGCCGGTGCGGCAGCGTTTATGTCCGACCTAATGCAGAAGTTCGGCGGTCCTGAGGAGGTGATGAAAGCCTTTGCCATGTTTACAACATGTGTGGTTTTGTTTTGTTGGAATTTCTCCCACTTAGCCCGATGCTCGATCTAAGTGTGAGAAGTTTGTTTTGGGTGTGCGTTTTGCTGGTTATGTGTTTCGTCGTGGTCTGTTTTGTACTTCCCTGTTCCCCCCTTCACTGGGATAGCTTGGGGACAAGCTTGAGTGAAGTGGGAGGGGGAGGGAGTCGTATAGGTGTCTCTAGGTTCAGTTTTTTTAAGTATCGCATGAGCTAGTGGATATAATAATGCAAGATCCCTTTAGTAAGAGCAATTGAAGATAGGATGCATGTCAACTTTGATGCCTTTTTCCCTTAATAAGCTGAATGCGGTCTGAACGAAGTAAGGACGATAGAAGATGCCTTAGATAACCTAGTTGTGAAGCCCCACTTTAAGAGTGAGTTATAAGCCTATACATTGAGAGCAGCCTTGTAAAAAATGGGGGCTACCACTTGATGCTTAGGGAAAATAGTCTAAAGGAGAAAAAAGAGGGTTTCTGGAGGTGTAAGCTGGACGAAGTCCACGAAGAGGAGGTATAAGCTGGACGAAGTCCAGGAAAAAGGAGGTATAAGCTGGACAAAGGACGAAGTCCAGGGGAGAAATAAAATAAAAAAAATCGGAGGTATAAGCTGGACGAAGTCCAGGGGAAAATATAAAAAGGGGGGAATAAAAGAAAAAGATACCTAAGGGCAGGAAGCAATAGTAACCTGACCTAGGAATTAAAAGGAAAAAGAAAGGAGGACTATAGGAAGGAGAAACTCTCATAACCCGATGCATCAGTGGTGTAACATTAACTTAAGAGCGATTCGATCCTAACATCCCTGGTGAGGAATGAGTGATCGAGTGAATCCAACAAGTGGGAAGTCAATGGGCTATCTGGACGAACTAACGGACCGACTAGGTAGAAGAAGGTGAAGGGGAGGATTTGAAGACTATAGACGATCAGATTGACCTTAAACTTGTGGGGACAGCTGCCTAAAATTGAAGTTGGTTCATGCCTATGTGTTTTTCTTCGTGTTTTTCTTTAAGTGTTTGTTTTCTCTTTTTGAGTCTGTTTTATATCTAGGTCTAGGAGTTTTTTGTTTTTTAGAGTTGGTCATAGGATAATCATGCATTGAAATTCACCTTATTTCTTTTTCTTGTCTTTATACTTGAGGACAAGTATGGTTTAAGTGTGAGAAGTTTGATAAGGCTAATTTCATGCATAGATATAGGGGTGAAACTCATTCATTTGCAGGGTCTAACACATGTTTTAAGCCAGGTATGTAGAAGGTTTTCACCAGATCCAGGAATAGAGAAGGACAATTGCATGGTCCAAGGAAATTGGCGAATAAGTGAGCAATTTGAAGAAAAATTACAAGACGAAGGAAATCAAGGGGCTGAAGGGTAGAATGGAGATTTCTACGAAGGCTTCTAGAAGATTATGTCCACACCTATATAAAGAAGAAAGCATGCAATCAGAGGGGACCTTCTCGGTGGAGGCCTTATGACCAATTGCAGCTCTAGCTCACTCACTTCTACATACTTTGGGTTTAATCGGGAAATCGTGGGGTGTTCTCGGGTTTATTTTGCTAGTCAGTAGTGGGTAACACCGTCCTTACAGAGGGCGAAGAAACAATTTAATCGTTTTTATTTTACTTTACTATCATGAATTTCACCGAGCTTCGCCGTTCGAAGCTCGGCCCTGTTTGCTGTTGAATTTCCGTTGTTTATGAAATTTCTGTTTTCCATATTTGAGTTGCTGTTGATTTCGATTATGGATGTCATTTATCTTGAGCTAGTTGTGAATGTTGAATTGGGTGTTTGATTTTCGTGTTGGTTGCTGAGTTTGAGTAGACTCGCTGGAATTTAGTGTTGATCGAAGCAGACCTGTTGAATCGAGAATCATGGAGTTGATTCTGGTTGGTGTTGGGACCGGATTGCTTGGATCCGGAGTGGATTAAGCATCCGGCGTTGAAGCTGAAACAGAGTGATCGTGATTCATGCCTAGTTTTTGTGTGTTCATTTTATTCCGTCTAGTATATGTAGATCTGTTTTATTTTCGGCTAGTCGCAAGTTTCCGACGTCCGAACTTCTTTATTCTGTTCGAATCTGGGTGTTTGCTCTGTTTTCTTCATATTCGTATTTGATTTAGCCGATGAGATGCATGTTGCTGTTAGTTAAATCCTTAGTTAGTTAGTTGCAGCTTTTCTTCCGTACTTGATATTACTGGGAGTTGGTCCCCACTTTTATTTGCGTTCTGTTTAGCTATAGTTGGTAATTGTTGCTCGGTCTAGGAAGTTAGTTTAAAATTATGTAGCCCTAAGGATGTTCGATCTCAGCATGACTAGGTCTAGTGTTTGATTTTGTGCCTTGGTCTAGCCGTAGTTATACCTCAACCCAAATTTGCGTGGCAGCAGCCGCAAACCAAAGTCTCTAGATTCTTTCTTACGCGTCCATCTTCGTGGGATCGACCCCTGCTTCTCTGTACTAATCTATAGTATAACGGGTTGAGAGATCTTTGAAACACAAGAGTTTGTGTGTTCATAGACAGAGTCTTCCGTGTCACCTTGAGTTCCTAGACCTAGTGTTTAGTGGATTCATTGGACTTGGTAGCTGGACCTAGAAGTTTATTACACATACACTCACACGACAAACGGCCATTTCAGTGACTAAATTGGGATTACAGACGTAACCACATCCTACACCACAGATTCAATGGTTGAAGAATGGTGGAGGAATCAAAGTACTAAAGAAGTGTTTGGTGTCGTTCTCAATTGGCAAAAACTATAAAGATGAAATATGGTGCGATGTGATGCCGATGGTGAAGGGGTAGGCAGTGGAAGCGTACGTTCTAACAGATCACATAAAATTCTGATCTATTTAGCAGATTATTTAGACAAATTCTATTCGCGTAATTTTCACATGTATCATGCTCATAACTTGAATTTAAATATCTTTAGCACAAATAATCCCTAAAACACATTTGCTACGGAGTTAGCCAATTTACCTCGTTGATTCACTGAAGAATCGAAGATGGCTCGCGTCTTCTCCACGTGAAGATCTTGAGTACTAAACCACGGATCTTCTGACTGGTTCCCGGACTGTAATCTGATATTAGTGTGGGCTGATCTCACGAAAGAACTAAGACTTAAATAAAGAAGACAGAAATCCGATCTCCCGGAGGAGAGGGAAATTGTCCCCTAAGTGAATAGGGAGGGGGACGAAAATTTTGGAAGAAGTGTATTTTCTCTGTCTCCTTTATTCTATATTTAGTCACATATTGGGCCCAGTCAGGGATCTATGGAAGAATTTGGATATGGCCTCCCCCAATTAGCTTTTTACTAATTAAATTGAACCCACAATTTAATATAAGCTTATATTGGAATATTACGAGCAGCCACTACAGAAGTAATATTGCACTACCCATCCAATTCCGAATTACAAGTATTCCGGGTTTCCATTTGTTTGTCATCAATTTCCCGCGCTTAAGATAGAAACGTCCATTAATTAATCAATGTCTGCTATGGACTTAATTAATTAACATATTATTATCTCCAAGAGTAGACTTAGCAAGAAACGCTTATTTATTATTCATAGAGTAATCAAACTCCAACTAGCTAGGTTCCGAATAATAAAATCTTGTTTCGAACTCCTCTTGTGGTCATTATCAAACGAGACTCACCTCGCGCATGATTCAATATAATAGTAATCCTAGCACCGCTAGACATTAATCACCACTACCCAATATACCAGGATTCTTGGGTTGCAAAAAACCCGCACCTTTTGGTAAGTCAAAGTAGTGCATAATCAATACCATATGCTCAATGCTAACGTACATTGATTATGAAATTAATTATCAAGACCTTGTCTTTCATTAGATAGTATAAAGACTCGTCTTGCTATTAGATCCAATTCAGTGCTATACCACATCAATTTTATCTTATTTCAGTAAGGCATAGAAATATGCGGACTGTCCTTGCAACCTTTCACGATAGGTAGTCTAGGCCTATCTAGGTTGTGAAATTCTTATTTTTCTTTGTTCAGAACTGACCGTGTTACCTTAAAGTGGGCGACGCCCACAACCAGTCTACTAAAACAAAGACTTAGACTTTGTTACGTTGCTTATACATTTAAATATGCAATAAACATCCATTAAATGTAAAACATAACAACATTATGACAAATATAATCTGTTTCATTCCTTTGGAAAATAACATATAGAGTTTTACAGTATTCAATCACTCGAAATGTGATTTCCAGTATGCAAACTCTAACAGATGGATGCTTGTCACTTATTACTAGGAAGACCATGGGAGTATGATCGAAGAGTCTCACATGATGGTTTTCATAATACATATTCTTTCGTGAAAGATGGGTGCAAGATTAAATTGTTGCCAATGCGTCCCGAAGCAATCTCCAAGTCAGAGAACAAATTTAATGCAACCATGTTAAGCCGGATGGAGGTAGAGCTACACAAAGAATAGGGAGGAGAAATTTTTATTTGTGTGCTCTTAGCAAAATATGAGGGGGAAAATACTCTCCCACAACAAGTACAACACATTTTAGAAGAGTTCATCACCAAATTGATTTTATTTCTGGAGCTTCGTTACCAAATAAGGCTGCTTATCGGATGAATCTGACTCAACAAGTAGAGTTACAGCGGCTGGTGGATGAACTCTTGGTGCAGGGATTCATTCGAGAAAGTCTCAGACAATGTGCTGTGCCGGCCATATTGGTTAGAAAGAAGGATGGTACGTGGCGTATGTGTATTGACAGCCGTGCTATCTACAAGATCACGATCAAGTACAGGTTTCCAATTCCTCGTTTGGACGACTTATTTGATCAGTTACATGGTGCTAAAGTGTTCTAAAAAATTGATTTGAATAACGGATATCACGAGATTCGAATGAAGGAAGGGGACGAATGGAAGACCGTTTTCAAGACAAGTTATGGATTATATGAATGGCTTGTCATGCCGTTCGGATTGTTCAATGCTCCTAGTACATTTATACGTCTCATGACCCAAATCTTTCAACCATTTTTGGGGAAGTTTGTCGTCGTTTATTTCGACGATATTCTCATTTATAGCAAGGGAGAAGAAGAGCATCTGATTCATCTAAGGAAGGATTTTGAAATTTTGAGACATCAAAGTTTGTATGCTAATCCCAAGAAGTGCAAATTTTTCTCTGATCAAGTCTCTTTCCTCAGGTATATTATCACCAAGTCAGGTATTCAAGCAGATCCGAGTAAAGTTGAGGCTATCTTAAGTTGGCCGACACCGAAGACAATTTCTGATGTTAGGAGTTTTTATGGCCTGGTCTCTTTTTACGGAAGGTTTATAAGAAACTTCAGCTCCTTGGTTGCTCCGATTACTAACAGCTTGAAAGAAGGTGTATTTAAATGGTCTGAAGCAGCGCAACATAGTTTTGAATTAATCAAGTCAAAATGAACTCAAGCTCCTGTACTAGTCTTTCCAAACTTTGGTGTTATTTTTGAGGTTGAATATGATGCTCGGGATTAGGCATTGGAGCATTGCTAAGCCATGGTGGACGACCAATAGCATTCTTAAGCGAGAAATTGAAAGATGCCAGACTGAAGTACTCCACTTATGAGAAAGAATTTTATGCAATTATTCGTGGATTGGACCATTGGAGCTATTACCTCTTACCTAGGGAGTTTGTATTATATTCGGATCATGAGGCCTTGAAATACCTCCAATGCCAGTAGAAGATAAATGCTCGGCATGCCAAATGGGTTGAATTTTTGCAAGCTTTCCAGTTTTTAATCAAGCATAAATCCGGCAAGTCAATTAAGTGGCTGATGCTTTTAGTCGTCGGCCTCTGGTTCTCTCCACTATGGCTGTACAGTGAAGATCATGACTTTGGGAAAATTTGGAGATCTTGTGCAAATGGTTCTCAACATATGTTTTTTATCCGAGATGGTTATTTATATCGGGGAAAACAACTATGTGTTCCTCAAGGATCGTTGAGAGAAGTAATTCTTCGAGAAGCACATGAAGGTGGACTTGCTGGTCATTTCGGCCAATCAAAGACATTAAAAATTGTCCAAGAGAATTTCTATTGGCCGAAACTTGTTCGCAATGTCAATCGATTGCTTGCACGGTGTGAGATTTGTTATCGAGCAAAGATGAAAGGCAGTAATGAGGGTTTGAATGGTCGTCTACCTATTCCAATGGCTCCTTTGGAGGATATCAGCATGAACTTCATCTTGGGTCTTCCTAGAACAAAGCGAGGTAAAGATTCTATTTTTGTCGTTGTTGATCGCTTTTAAAAAATGGCCCATTTTATTCCTTGCAATAAGACATCAGATGCATCCCATATCGAAGAATTGTTCTTTCAACATTTAACAACGTTGCATGGCAAACCCAAAAGCATTGTTTCAGACCGAGATTCTATGTTTCTTAGTCATTTTTGGCGAATGTTGTGGGCTAAGTTGGGAACCGAGCTGAAATTTAGTAGCTCACTAATGTGAATCTTGTTGATTCAAGAAACATATGTGCCCGAATTTGTTCTTGTAAAACTACCCAATAACCCAAATAAGAAATAGGACAATAAAAATGGTGGAAAAGGAGAAGAAGGTGATAAGTGTTATGATTTAGATTAAAGTTCAAGAAAGAAAACCCAGAGGCTACTTTCACAAACAACAACCTAATGGCTCCACAAAACTAGCAATACAAGAACTAGTATATTCAACTTAAGCCCGACAATAGATTGGAATGCAACCATAAGGAATTTTGATAAATCTTCAAAAATGAAGATGTGTGGTCACAAATGGAGTCTTTGTTCTTACAATATCATTCAAAGTCTCCATAGAAAAACCCTAACACGTCTATTTATACTAGAGGTTAAAAGTACCAATAAAAGAGGCAAAAGTCGCACAAAATGCCCGGGTTGGGCGTTTTTCCTCCTTAGATCGGGCAAAATCTCTGGAACCGGGCGTTTTTCTCCTGAAAATGCCCGGGTCAGGCATTTTGCTTGTTAAAATCGTCCGGCCGCGCGTTTCTTTATGGACTGCGCGGCTTTCGTAAAACGACCATAACTTCCCTATCTGGGCTCCGATTGAGGTGTGTAAGGTACTCACACGAAGCTATTTCGACGATGAAGGCAATGGTGTCCTTAGAAGAGCATTTGGACACCATCTTGATCGGTATATTGATATTTGAAATGAACCCCAGCTCCGGTATGGTTCATTGGTTGCCTTCGTTCCTTTTATTGGTTTGACGCTTCCCAGATTCACATCATACTCTCATTCTTTTTGAAAGGATTTTTCCTCAAATCCGGTTCTTAGGTTCATCTTTCGGACACCCGAATTCAAATCATTCCTTCCTTCGTTTGAAGGATTTGTCCAGAAATCCCGATCAAGCATACCTACAAAACCAAGTAAGTCCAAATCAAGTATCATACTTCTAGAAGATGGAATAGGCTTACCAAGGGTGTAGAGAGCTATATAGCCATGATTGCAAGGGTGTAGAGAGCTATATAGCCATGATTGCACATCTCCATGTGGAGTATATCTAATGCATATATGGCTCCACCAATTATACAATCATCATGATCATAAAGTAATAACAACGTAGGAAAAATACGTCCCTTAGAGATGAGGAGCTAATGATCAAACAATGAAGCTTGCATCAAGTAAGAAGCATATGATCTACACCCTAACTATAATACACATGTGAACGCAATATCATAAGCAATGGTATGATTACCAAGTTTTCTCCTAAGACAAATGTGCATCCCATCAAGACATTTTCCATGATCATACTCTAACGTGACAAAAATATAAGCACATGATATGGAGGCACAAAAGTCTAACAATTCTTTCACAAGGTACTTCAAAACAAAACCATTTGTTGTAAGATCTTTGACAAAATAGCCATAAAACATACCAACTCTATTAAAAGGTTTCATTGTCATACAATAATAGTAGAACCTATCATGCCAAAACACACATGCATCAAACACTTTGTACCCCTTGGTCCCAAATCCACCCACTTTACCAATCCACATATCTAACATTGCCTTCATAAAATAATTTACATTCTTAGAAGGGCTAGGGATACACAAGAAAGGATCCTCATAGCTTGTAAGACTAAACTTAGCAAGTAATGATTCAAGATTACCGCGCCACATATCAAACAAACCACAAGTGATAAGAGTATCAATACAAATGGGCATTTGAAAATCAATCACATTCACTTCTTTCAATAAACCATTATCACAAGTTAAGGTGAGAATACTTGAACCTTGGGTAAGAAGTGCTTCATCTTGGCATTGCTTCCATGAGCTTATTACCGGTAAGAAGTTACTTGGTGCATTCATGACTCGGGGTTCACATGCCAATCCTTCCGATTCATGTTTCGTAAAGCCATCAAAGAGAAAAGAAAATTTAAAAGAGTTAGTGAAATAAGTATCGCTCTTCTCACCAATGGCAAAAAGGATAGGGTGATTTTGAGTCCTCCCATGGGTGATCTTAGAATCTAACAAGGAACCTTTTTCCCTCACATGCTTTTGGTTTTTCTCTCTTAAAAGCTTTGATTCACACTCACCCCCACCACTCTCTCTTGGCTTTTGCATCTCATATTTTAGCCTTTTCTTACACTCTATATTTTCTTATCTCTCTTGCTCATTCCTCAAGTATTCATTCACTTTAGCAATCACATTTGGCTTCATTTCAATGCTCAAGACTTGAAGGGCTTTTGATGGCTCACACTCGTCTCTGGCTTCCACTATGCTAGACACGTCACCATTGAAAATTGGGTGTGCGTCATCTTCATGTATGGCCGTGGACTCGTTTTCATTCTCACATTGCTCTTCATCGTCATCGGCAACAAAATCCGCCCTATGCTTGACACACTCTTTAACAATGTGGTTAACATCGTCACACTCACTTTGAATCAAGCTGTTTGAAGGAGGAAAATTGGATGACAACCACGACAAAACCTTCGTGTAATAGTTAGGATGAGATAGGTCCACCTTCTTTAGTGGGATGCTTCTTCGGCTTTTGTCTCCACCATAATGTTGAGGGTTTGAGCTTTCCCTTGCTTTACTTGAGACTTCTTCCCCATTAACCACTCATGCACCTTATGATGATCATGATCCCTCATCCTTCTAGAGTGAGACTCTCCATGGAACTTTAGAACTCGTTCCCTTCTACTCCCTCTATCAAGTCCGTCATCATGGTACCTTGACTTGTAGCCAATATTATCACGTCTCTCTCGATCTCCAAGAAGGGCTATATCTTCATGGAACGTTGTAAAGCCTCCTTGCATTGTATTCATGTCTCCCCGTACCTCGTGCAACTCTTTCATGATTGAGGAAAACATCTCTTCGATATTTTCATCGGATGATGAGACAACTTCCCTTATAGGCGAGTTATGCCTATAGCTCACCATTTCAAGTACCTACAAAACAAATTACACAAAACTAGGGACAAATCCCTTTTTGTTAGTAACACAAACAACACACACACCCGAGAATGGAGAATTTAGTGATGAGCTCACTTCCCATAATATGTACCCCTTTCCCCCAAAACTCACACCCAATGTCACTCGGAAGACATAGAAATTTTGATGGCTAGGATACTCTGCCTCACTTGCTATCAACGATAATAATCCACAAGGGTAGCACAATTCACAAACAAGATATGCAACTAGGAAAGTAATTACTAGTTCTAGAAGCCAAAAGATAAGTGAAAGTAAGGTGCTAGGCTAATGGGACAAATCAACAAACACTTTGTGTGCACAATTTCACCCAACAACAATAGACCCAACAATTGATGCAATTTTGGCCTACAATTTTGTAACAATCAATTTGACATACCCAACAATACATATACCAATTTATAGCTAAAGCCATGGATATTTTTTAAAGTATGACTCTTTTTTTTTCAAACTTACAAGAACAAGAACCAATGGCTCTTGATACCAAATAATGTGAATCTTGTTGATTCAAGAAACATATGTACCCGGATTTGTTCTTGCAAAACTCCCCAATAACCCAAATAAGAAATAGGACAATAAAAATGGTGGAAAAGAAGAAGAAGGTGATAAGTGTTATGATTTAGATTAAAGTTCAAGAAAAAAAACCCAAAGGCTACTTTCACACACAACAACCTAATGGCTCCACAAAACTAGCAATACAAGAACTAGTATATTCAACTTAAGCCCGACAATAGATTGGAATGCAACCATAAGGGGATTTTGATAAATCTTCAAAAATGAAGATGGGTGCTCACAAATGGAGTCATTGTTCTTACAATATCATTCAAAGTCTCCATAGAAAAATCCTAACATATTTATTTATACTAGAGGTTAAAAGTACCAAATAAAAGAGGCAAAAGAGCTCAAAATCGCATGTCGCACAAAACGTCAGGGTCGGGCGTTTTTCCTCCTTAGATCGGGCAAACTCTCTGGAACCAGGCATTTTTCTCCTGAAAATGCCCGGGTCGGGCGTTTTGCTTGTTAAAATCACCCGGCCGCGCGTTTCTTTCTAGACTCCGTGGCTTTCGTAAAACGACCATAACTTCCCCATCCAGGCTCCGATTGAGGTGTGTAAGGTACTCACATGAAGCTCTTTCAACGATGAAGACATTAGTGTTCTTAGAAGATCATTTGGACACCATATTGATAGGTATGTTGATATTTGAAATGAACCCCAGCTCCGGTATGGTTCATTGGATGCCTTCGTTCCTTTTATTGGTTTGACGCTCCCCAGATTCACATCACTCACACCATCCTCAAACCGACGGTCAAACTGAGGTGATTAATAGAAGTCTCGGTTCATTGTTGAGAAGTTTGATCAAGAAGAATATACGGGAATGGGAATCGTGTCTTCCACATGCTGAGTTTGCCTTTAATCGATGTGTCAATAGAACCACTGGGAAAAGTCCATTTGAGATCATTTATGGAAAGAATCCTCTTGGTCCACATGCTGAGTTTGGCTCCTATCCTTAATCAACATGTTGTTAGCAGCGATGCAGATGAGCGAGTGAGAGAATTACAGGAGCTTCATGATCGGGTTCGCGAGAAATTGAAAAACAAAATGGGATTTACAAAAGAAGAGCAGACAAGCATAAAAAGTTGAGGGTTTTTGCAGAAGGCGACTTAGTCTGGATCCATCTACGCAAAGAACATTTTCCAAACAAAAAGTTCCCAAAGCTTCAACCCCGGGCCGATGGACCATTCCGAGTTATCAAGAAAATGGTGAACAATGCTTCTCAGATCGATCTGCCTGAGGAATATGGTGTATCCCCTTTGTTTAACGTGGCAGATTTGGCTCCTTTTGTTCCAGTGGGTGATGACTCAAGGGCGAGTCCGTTTCAACGAGGGGAGAATAATGCACATGAAGGTGAAGAGAATAAGAGAAATGAGGAGTCCTTATTAGTTTTATTAAAGTCTATTTAATTGGTTAATAAATGATGGAGAATGAAACATCATGAAAAGTGAAGAGTCATGAGTTCTAGTTCATGACTTTATATTGTAAAAGATATGGAGAAAGTGGTAGACTACTGATAAGTCATATTCTAGGCCTTGGTTACTGGTCAGTATGATGTGCATAATTAGAATATATCTGCAAAACAGTTGCTAAAGTGTGCAGGGAAAGTGTTCCAGTCAGAAGGGAAGGTATCAGATAACTCAGGTGAAAAGGGCATCAGAATGTTGCTATACTGACCAGTATGAATGCCAAAAAGGCTTGAGATGGAGAAGAAGGATTGCTGGGAAGATCAGCCACAAGTAAGGGCAAAAGGGTCATTTCGCGCAGAGAGTCTACCCTAAAAATCAAGGGCAGGACTCCCTATAAAAGGAAGCCACTTGGAGAGAGAAAAAAAAGGATCATAGAAGACTTTAGGAAAAATACTCTTAGTTAGAGTAGTTCTCTCTCAGCAGATCAGTCCTTCAGCCTAGTCTTTCATATTCTCGTTCCTCGCCAAGCCATGGTCACCTGAGAGTTTCATCAGTTCGTCGAAGTTCCGCATTCTCTCATTCCAGTCAGCGAGTTGTGTAGTGTCAGCAGTTCCATCGCCCGGAGTGGCAAAACAAGATGCCTAGGGTAAAGTGACCGCGTGTAGCAAGACTGAAGGCAGTAGGAACCCCCCCCCAAAAAAAACTCCACCCTTAGAACCCACTTTCTAGCCGTATATACCCAGATATAACCCACTAGCCACTGAGACTGTGTGTGTGCAAGGCATAAAGCAAGGAGGCAACTGGCCAGAAGGACATACAAGAAAGAAACCAACTGGAGAAAAAAATTGAGAGGCAAGGAGAAAATCGACCAGGGAGTCATTCCATGTTCAAAAAGACAAGAAGGAATAAGGGTGGCGAAGCCACAAAAAGAAGGGAGAAAGAATGTGAAGAAAATGGCCGAAAACACTTGACCATAAAAAAATAAGAAGGAATAAGGGTGACGAAGCCACAAGGAAGCTACTGACAGTTGGAAGTCAAAGTCAGAAACGCCACCCGAATGAAGCAACAACCAAGAGCCCCAAGTACACACAGTTCCCCATATCGAAATAAAGTAGTAGTTTTTGAACCATAGAGCCTTAGGGACAACCACCCCAGACACTACAAACCAATAGCCCCGTTACAAGCCTTTAAGACCTTCAGCAGCCGAACGAGAAATCTAAGTCCGAAGCATTTGTGGTTCAGCGGTATGAGAGAACACAGTCCTAACATCCCTGGTGAGGAATGAGTGACTGAGCGAATCTAGTGTTTGGCCGAGAGTTTGGGTGATCTTGACGAGCGGATATACTGACTGGGAAGGAAAAGGGGGGTGGCGGAAGTCAAGGCTATCTAAGGCCGGATTGCACCTGATCCCAAGGGGAGGGATGGTTGAAAATATAGCCCGATTAATGTGTTTAAGTGTTTCTTGTGTATGTTTGTGTGTTTGTGTTGTTTTTGTGTTTTTCTTTGCGTCAAGTTTAGAGTCTAGTTTAGGATAAGGTCAGTCAGGGGTGTAACCAGGCTAGAATGCGACTTATTACTTTTTGTTTGTTCTTCATGCTTGAGGACAAGCATGTGGTAAGTGTGAGCAGTTTGATAAGTCGTATTCTAGGCCTTGGTTACTGGTCAGTATGATGTGCATAATTGGAATATATCTGCAAAACAGTTGCTAGAGTGAGCAGGGAAAGTGTTCTAGTCAGAAGGGAAGGTATCGGATAACTTAGGTGAAAAGGGCATCAGAATGTTTCTATACTGACCAGTATGCATGCCAAGAAGGCTCGAGATGCAGAAGAAGGATTGCTGGGAAGATCAATCACAAGTAAGGGCAAAAGGGTCATTTCGTGAAGAGAGTCTACCCTAAAAATCAAGGGCAGACCTCCCTATAAAAGGAAGCCACTTGGAGAGAGAAAAAAAAGGATCATAGAAGACTTTAGGAAAAACACTCTTAGTTAGAGTAGTTCTCTCTCGGCAGATCAGTCCTTCTGCCTAGTCTTTCATATTCTCGTTCCTCGCCACATCCATGGTCACCTGAGAGTTTCATCAGTTCGTCGGAGTTCCGCATTCTCTCATTCCAGTCAGCGAGTTGTGTAGTGTCAGCAGTTCCATCGCCCGGAGTGGCAAAACAGTCTTTATTTGCTTTCTTAGTTAATCGCACTTTGTTTTCTTACGTTGGATCGGTTACATTTTAATATTTGTTTACTTTGAAGTCTTAGTTGTGATCCAAACGTTTTTATGATATGAAGTCGTTTTTGTGCATCGGTTCCTGTTTGATTCTGTTTCTTTCTGCCTAGATTGCTTAGATCTAGTTGTTACGGTAATTTTCAAGTGTTGCGAGCATGTTTTCATTTCTGTTTCTTTCTGCCTAGATAGCTTAGATCTGAGTTCATGAGTTTAGATAGCTGTTAGATTTTAGATCTGAAATGGTTAAGTGTGAAGCCTAGTTTACGTGATTTCTGCCACCTTGCATGTTACCCAGTAAGCGTAATTTCAGTTCCGTTAGTTTCATCTTTGATTTGGAGTTTAGATTGTAGATCTGTCTTTTGTGAAGTTTGTTAACCTGAAATTCTCGTTCATGGAATCTAAGTTGTTTGATTTGTGTTCATACTCGTTGGAGAAGACAATGTCCACATCCAAATTTGGGACCACTTTTGCTTTTGTCCTTTACTTTTCTCTACTTTTTCTGCTGGTACTCTACAGATCTGTCAGCCTAGTCACCTAACTACCACTTATTCTCTGATATTCCGTTTAGCCATTAATAGTAACCTAGTACCTTCCACATATTTCCTGAAACCCATGTTCCCTACTTTCACGTACACAGCTACATGTCGATCATCTTTCACCCCTCCTAGTCAGTAGAGTACCATCTTTAATTCTTGTCTAGGTAGAATCTCAACCCAAGCGTGGTAGCTAACCAACCCTTCCAGAATATCACCTCAATTTCCAAAGCGCATTCATCTCTGTGGGATTCGACCCTTACATCCACTATACTAGTCAGTAGAAGTGGGTTGAGGAATTTTTTTGATAGCCAGGTTCAGGCTTAGCAGAGACGTCCATCCTGATCAGTAGGATCCATCTTTGCTTTACACGACATGTGCACAAACCTATGACACCTATCAACTACGTTTTGATGAATAATATCATTTTGGCTTCCAATTTTCTGCTCTCTTGAATTCTTTAGCTTCTGGTTTTCTCTAGAAGTGGTGAGTTCTTAACCTTTATCTTTTTACATTCTTCCGAGTGGTGTCGCTTTAGCTCGGTTTGGTGTAGAGGGTGGTGGTTATTATCTGTGTATTTTCCAAAAGGATCATCTTTATCCTATTCCCTCAATTCCATCTTTGTTTGTGCATTAACCTCCTCTCACGATTATGTAGCAAGTTATATTAAATAGAAATAGGAATTGCATAAACCAATAAAAGTTAGTAATACATCGCTAGAATCTTATGAGTTTAGTTACACATGATAGAATAATCTAAAAACATAGATTGAAGGGAAGACAATGAAAACATAAGAACTAAAGCAATACAACCCAAAGGTTGAATCCTTGTAGCCTTGATGATCTTGATTCCTTCTTCAACTCCTTGCACAATGAAACACTCTAACTTTTAAGCTATGGAAAATATTTTGCAATACAACCCAAAGAGAAGATCACTTTTTGATGAAGCTTTGGGGGCTATTTACAGGGGAGAAATCGCCCCTTCTCATATAAGGAAAAGAGTTGCAAAATATGGTAAATCTTGAAGAGAAAGTAGGGCACATTCTACTTGTCACTTTTTCATGGCGGGCCGGTGCACCTTGGCCAGCGGTCGCCATGAGTTGATCCGAGGCTTCTGACCTATGGCTGGCGGTCGCAGCACTTATTTCATTGGTCGCCATCCATTATCCCGTAACTCTCTAGATTCTCGGTAGCGGTCGCCATGCGTTCTCTAGCTGTCGCTGGGCGTGTCTTGACTTCATGCACAACTTTCCCGGAGTGGGCCGCTACTGGCTTATCGGTCGTTGGGCGCCAGCGGTCACTGGCAATATTGCAGCGGACCGCTGGACATGCAGAATAGCTCTAGATTTCTAACTTTGCATTTTGACACCCTTTTTAGGCTCAAATATGCATATTTCTCACAAAACATGTCAAAACACCAAAATAGATAAAATATGCAATTAATGGAAATGTAATGCAACTTTGACATTGAAAACGGACCAAAAGATGGCCTTAAAACCGTGCAAAATCCGATCGTATCAACTCCCCCAAACTTACATTTTTGTTTGTCATCGAACAAAACATAGAAGACACAAGAATAGACGCACGGAATGTCTAAGGACTAAACGTCATAATTTCCTCAAAGTTTGGAAAAGATAGATCAAGCAAGTCTTATTAGTGCACTTTCATTACTAACTCGTGGAACACGTTGAATTCATGCACTCACATGTGGCAAACACCCAAAGATAGGAAGTGTTTTCTCACTCTCAAAGTGTATAAGGTAATGTGTATAGGCCCTCAAATCATGCATCATGCAAAGTTTACCATAGGCTTGCTCAAAGTCTAATCCCTCCTCTACTAGATGTGATTAAGCATTAAAAGTCCGAAAGGTCTTTATTTTTTGTTGTAATGTAGGCTCTTTTGTAGGTGAGGAATATTTGGCTAAAAAGTGGCTAAAAATAAAATCCCAAGTAGAGTAAAATAAACTCCACTTTTGTTATAAACCTAAGACACTTTTAACATTTATTCTCCTTCAACTCACAATTTCAAACCTTTGATATTTCTTTTCTTCACAGCCTTTCTTTTTCTTTTTCTATCATTTCTTTCTTTTTCTTTTCTTACATAGGCATCCTTTCTAGATTAAGCAAACTTTTGAATTTTTCTATTTCATAACATGCACTTTTATAACATTAAGCACACTACTTTTCTATTTTCACAATTTTCCCCTATCTCTCCAATTCCTTTACAAAAGATAAAAATAACTATACTAACCCAAGGAATTGTCCCCATTGATCTGGCTTCCAAAGAAAAGGCTTAAAGGCTCAAAATTAGCTCCAAAGGGATAAAAGATAATTTTCGAAAAGGGTCAAAATTTTGGATATAAAAGTAGGTATGAAAAGATGACCTAACATCCTCCTAAATCAACATAGACACTATGTAAACTTCGACAGACTAGGAGCAAGTTCTAGAAACATATACATGAATATAGATAAATCACACATGAAAGAAATTAAGGCTCAAATCTCACAAGGGATAGGCATGATTGAAGGCGAACAAGCAATTCACTAATTATATACCTTTTTACCAAACCATCAAATGAAAACGTCAAGTCATACTTAATCAAAGATGAAAGAACTTTATATCATAGGCAACTCGGTCTAATGTGTCCCTAAGCATGCGTGTTTCTAAGTTCTTCATGCTAAGTTCATGAGAAGGATTCAACTTCGGGAATTTTCAAAAACAAAAATAAAAACAAACACGAAAACCTAAGTTCACGGTCTACCACTTCATCCCCCTAAACTTATTTACAACAAAGTGTAAGATAAGTTTATAGAGCCGGTAGGGACGTGAGTAAACTATAGAAAACAATGAAGATACCTTGAAATTTTTTGCGTAGAGGTTGGACGAGCGAAAATTAAAAAAAAATTGAAAATTTTGCTGCTGGAGAGCGGTGAATGGCTAGCGGACGGCTGAACATCTTCAACGGTCGCTTGGAAAGGGTTAGAACCGTTCCAGTGCGTGGCCAGCGGGCCGCTGCGTAAGGGAGTCCACTGACTTTCTGTGCGTTACCAGCGGTCACTGGGAAGAGTCCAGTACCTGCGGAAAAATTCCAATAACAAAAACCAAACTAAAAACTACTTCAAAAGACTGGAAAAAAGTGTTGGATTGCCTCCCAGCAAGCACTTATTTTTCATCTTTAGCTTGACGTTCTTTGAAGCTCATAAGTTATCCCCCATCGTGGGGATTCCTTTGGGATGCCTTTATACCAACACTCCTAGTCGTTGCCACCGCGAATGGGACTAACTTGTTGAGAACTTTTTTCCACCACTTGTATCTTCCGTTCGAGGTCTTGATCACTTAGACTTCAGGGTTGACTAAATGTTGAGGTTTTTTGTTCTTCTTTTTTTTGGGCTTCGCCTGCAAGGGAGGTTTAGCAAGTTTTGGCTTGCTCTTTTTGGGAGCTTGAGGGAGAGGATTAACAATGAAAATAGAAGGGTTAGAAAGATCCTCTTCTTCTAATGGCCTAAAAGGCTTAGACGTACGTGTCAGTCATCATGACCGCCTTGCATTCACGCTCCTTCTTAACTTGTTGCACCTCTTCATACTTAAGCATCTCGCTCTCTATTTTGTAGATGGAGCGACTGTAGTTGTCACTGATTGTGATCTTGCCTCTACCTACATCAATGAGAGCTTTGCAAGTGGCTAGAAAATTTCTGCCTAAGATTAGAGGTACATTTTTATTTACTTTCATATCAAGAATAATGAAGTCGGCAGGGAAGATAAAATCATCTACCTTTACCAAGACATCCTCAATCATACCCACTGTTTTGATTGCTGAATTGTCGGCCAACCTTATGATCACATCCGACGTCTTGAGCGGTCGGATGTTGAGCTTCTCATAGTATTTTTCAGTGGCATGATATTTATGCTTACTCCTAGATCGCAAATGGCCTTGTCTACCTTGCTTTCTCAAATTGAGCACCTAATGATGAACTGGCTAGGATCTCTTTGCTTCACGGCCCTCCCCTTTGAATAATCTCGCTGCAGTGATGAGGTAACTTAAGGTCGTCCTTTGTAAGCTTTTTCTTTTTCATCATGGCCTCCCTTAGTAGCTTAGCATATCTAGGGATTTCCTGCAATGAATTGACGAGAGGGATGTTAGTATGTACTTTGCAAAACATTTTTAGAAAGCGCCTGAATTGTTCTTCAAGCTTGAACTTCCTCTTTGGCTGGAAAGGGAGTACATTCACATTGTGAGGCACGAGCTCCTGTTTGGTGGGCGCTACTGACTCTTCGGTGGAGGGCCGCTGCGATGTGTGTAGCGGTCCGCTGGGAGTCGGGCAGACTCCAGAATTCGATTCGGAGGTGCTGCCTTTATCCTTTTTCTACTTCGCGACCCACTTCTTTTATGTCGGCTACCTTTGCTGCTGCCTTTGCTTTGTCTTCCTCAATCTTTTGTTGGACTTGGTCCATTTGAGTCTTTATGTTAAAGACGACGGTGGCAATGGTGTTGATTCCGGCCTTGAGGTTGTTCACCCTTTCCTCTACAAGTCCAATCTTAGCCGCATTGGCTTACTATCATCAAGTAATACCTCTATGATCTTTCGAATGCCAATCTCATATTTTTCTTCCTTGGTAGGTGGCTCCACTCCTCCTTCCTTGCTTACACTGAACCTTGCAGGAGGTTGGATAAAATTACTATTAGAATATGAGAGGTTGGGATGTGGACAATTACCATTGAAATTATTAAAGTTACCACCCCCTGTCCGGGGCGGTAATTACTATCATATGGCCTATTGGGACCACTCCCATTTTGGACATATTTGACGTCCTTACTTCCCTTGTTTCTAGTAGCTTCCATCCTCTCAAGTCTTGCTTTGATGGATGCCAATTCCTGAGATGTTCCATTCTCACATGATTTTTTACCGCATCTAGCCTCTCAGCGCTGTGCTTTTCCTTAGACCAACCTCGATTATTACCTCCATGGCGGTAGCTTCTACTTTCCTCAAGAATCCCCCATTCGCCCCCGAATCCAACAAAATAGAAATTTTTTTGTTAAACCCATTATAAAGAATTCCTACCTGATGGTCTATTCCAAAACCATGGTTTGGGCATTTGCGGAGAAGGGCTTTGAACCGTGCCAGTGCTTCATATAGAGGCTCATTATATTCTTGCGTGAACTGAAAGATCTCACACTTAAGCTTTAGGATTGTGCCAGGTGGGTAGTACTTGTTGAGGAAAAGTACGACTACATCCTTCCAATTGGTGATTTTATCTGCAGGGAGACACTCATACCATTCTTTAGCAGCATCAGTTAAGGAAAAGGGAAACAGTCTTACCCTTAGAATATCATCATCAACATCGTTGATCTTGACTGTATTAGCTATTTCCACGAATATGGTGAGATGTCGGTTTGCATCCTTCGTGTCTCTTCCTGCAAAGGCATTTTGTTCAACCCTATTGATTAAGGGTATTCCCAACTTGAAGTTGTCGGCTTCTATCTGCAGACCTACATGAATGTCCACAATGTTACCATGACTAAACATATTCATGACTAGAACTGCCTCTCTTGCAAGTTTTTCTTTTTCAGCCTTTGCCCGAGCTCTTTCGGCTCACATCTTTTCCACCTCTTTTTCGAAGGGCAATGATAAGATTGCGGTTGGTAGGTTCTCCCATCTTTTTTTTCACCACAACCTGTGGAAACTACAAAAAGAAAAATAAAATAAAAAAAAATAAAAATATAATGAAAGCAATTAAATCCAAAGTAGTAAAATTGTCCGTTTGAAGATATCAATCCCAAAGTGAATTGCCTTCCCTGGCAACGACGCCAAAAACTTGATACACTTTTTATTAGCACTATAAATACCTGCAAATATACAGAGTAGGAATAGTATAGCTAAAGGTTAGTATCAGATATCGATCACGGGGAAAACAAACACAGACTGTCTATCTTCTATTAAAACTCAATTACTATTTGAAGAACCGAAAGTTTTGGGAATTTTTGAAAACAAAGAACAATAAAGAGCAAAGAAACAACCAATTGCAAATAAGTCACGGAGATGAAAGTATAGAGATAAGGGAATTCTAGGGATGTGATTTCACAGTTATGGTTATACAAATTCCAACTACAACACCCTAGCACATGTCTTACTTTGATAGAACAAGTCACCTAGTTTATGCTCATTCGATGCAAACGTTGATTACAAACATTAGGGTTGTTAATCCTAAATACGTAACTCCTAGAAGCTCCTAAGACCCTTATAAAGTCCTCACTCTCAATTAACAGTGCCGTTTTAAAGGAAGTTAATTGTAGTGTCTATAAAGTGGATCTAACTCGCCAACCTCTTCTCACGATTATGTAGCAAGTTATATTAAATCATCACCGAATGTGTCACTCAAACGCGAAGTATTATGGAACAACTTAAGAAAGAAACAAAGTAAGAACAAACGGATGTTAAATAGAAATATGAATTGTATAAACCAATAAAAGTTACTAACACATCCCTAGAATCCTATGAGTTTAGTTACACATGATAGAATAATCTAAAAACATAGATTGAAGGGAAGACAATGAAAACATAAGAACTAAAGCAATAAAACCCAAATGTTGAATCCTTGTACCCTTGATGATCTTGATTCCTTATTCAACTCCTTGCACAATGAAGCACTCTAACTTTTATGCTCTGGAAAATATTTTGCAAAGAGAAGATCTCTTTTTGATGAAGCTTTGGGGGCTATTTATAGGGGAGAAATCGTCCCTTCTCATATACGGAAAAATGTTGCAAAATATGGTAAATCTTGGAGATAAAGTAGGGCAAATTCTGCTCACCACTTTTCCTGGCGGGCCGCTGCACCTTGGCCAGTGGTCGCCATGAGTTGATCTGAGGCTTCTTACCTTTGGCTGGTGGTCGCTGCACTTGTTTCAGCGGTATCCATCCATCATCCCATAACTCTCTAGACTCTCGGTAGCGGTTGCCACGCGTTCTCCAGCGGTCGCTGGGCGTGTCTTGACTTTATGCACAACTTTCCCGGAGTGGGCCGCTACTGGCTTAGCGGTCGTTGGGCGCCAGCGGTCGCTGGCAATGTTGCAACAGACCGCTGGACATGCAGAACAACTCCAGATTTTCAACTTTGCGTTTTGACTCCCTTTTTAGGCTCAAATATGCACATTTATCACAAAACATGTCAAAATACCAAAATAGATGGCCTTAAAATCGTACAAAATCTGTGCGTACCATTGATTGCCAAATTATGTCAGACGGGAACAGTCTCCGACTATCAACTCGAGTTTCAGCATCTTCAGAACAAACTCCTGGGTGTTCTATACTACATTCTTATGCCAATATATGTTGTCAGTCTTAAACAACCAATTCAATGTGAGTTTAAGTTGCACTGCCCAATGATGCACTTTTTATTAGCACTAAAAATACCTGCAAGTATAAAGAGTAGATCTAGTATAGCTAAATGTTAGTACCAGATATAGAACATGTGGAATAAATTTACAGATTGTCTACCACATACAAAGCCTCAAATACTATTTGGAAAAACATGATTTTTTGGGTTGAGTAATTAACTAGTCAGAAATAATTAAAGAAAGCAAGTAATGAAACACAATTGCAGTAAATTGGTTTGAGAAAGCAGACGGGACAAGGGAATCCTAGGTTGTGATTTCATCAACTCATTAGTAATTCTAATTATTTAGTTCTATGTTCATCCGACTCAAGCTCTACTAGTAACTATTCCTATCGTGTATCAACACTCATGTCACAAATATAGTATTGACACATAGAATATAAACCACTCAAAGTCATCACCGATAAAAGATAAACAATAATCAAAGTAACAACCAAGTAGTTAAATATAAACCAATGAATAATTAAAGTAAAACAAGTTCTGAACATTAAACAAAACAAAAAGAACTACATAGAGTCAATTGCATTCATCCCCTAGGATTCTATAAATTTAGTAATCCATAGACAGATAATTGATAAGTCGCATTCTAGTCCTTGGTTACTGGTCAGTATGATGAGCGTAACATGCATATTCTGCAAGAAAAGTTGCGTAAGTGTGCAGGAAATGGTACAAGTTAGCAAGAAAGGAATCAGAGGTTTCAAGTGATAAAGGATGGTCGAAGGGTGCAATACTAACCAGGATGCATGCCTAAAGGCTCGAGATGGAATGGAGAGGACTGTTAGTAGACGAACAACTATTTGACGGGGGCAAAAGCGACAAATTACAGAGAAGAACAACCCTAGAGACCGCTTGGAGCTCTACTTTTATCCTAGGGCAAGCCTCCCTATAAATAGAAGGTCACATAAAGAATGAAGGGGAGACTACTCATATTAAGAAGGCACACTTAGAGACCGCTCTCGAAAGTCTTAGTTCCGGAGCTGAGGCTAGCTCCACACCTTTCGTTCCTCGCCGACCAGTCAGAATCACTTGAAGATCTCAGAGTTTTACCGCGATCATTCACCATCAGCTCCACCAGCCGTAGTAGTCGCCAGAATACTGTTTCATCGCCCGGAGTGGAAAAATTATCTTTAAATGCTTTCTTAGTTTAACTTCGTATTTCGTTTTATCTCGTTGGATCCCCCGTTGGAACTTAAATCTCTTGATGTTTTTGAAGTATTTTGTTGAGATCTAAAACCTATGATATGGAAGTTGTTTTTTATTAATCTTATCGTTGCAATCGCGTTTCATTCTGCCTAGATTAGTTAGATCTAGTTGTTTGCATGAGTTTTCGAAGTATTGAAGGATGAATTCGTTGAGTAGGCTAGATTTGAGCTTGCTAGTTAGGATTCTAAGTGTTTAATCGTTCGATCTGAAGTTTAATGTATGAATTCCGAGTTTACGTGACTGTCTCCACCTTACATGTTAGTCAGTCTGCATAATCTGGGATTATCGGTTGTTAATCATCGTGTTTTAGCTTTTTAATTATGGATCTTGGTTTGTGAAGTTGTTAATCTGAGTTGTTATCTATGGAATCTGTGTTTATCTGATTTTTCTGCATACTTGTTGGAGAAGACAACATCCACATCCAAATTTTGGATCACTTTTACTTTTCAGCTGCGTTACCTTTTGTCCTTCACCTTCTGTTAGACTCTTGGCGGATCTGGCAGTTCATTATCCAGTTCGGTCGGAGATCCGTTTTTATGTTTGTCTACCTATATTTAGTAAACTTCTACTTTTCACATGCACTGTAGTCGTACCAACCTACCTATCACATGCTCAACCTGATCCCGATATGAGAACTTCTTACCAGAGTACAGGTTCAACCTTTAGCTTATGTCCAGATAGAACCTCAACCCAAGCGTGGGAGCTAACCAAACCCTTTCCAGATTATCACCACAATAACAAGAAGCAAACATCCATCCCTGTGGGATTCGACCCTTGCTCTCACTATACTAGCCAGTACATGTGGGTTGAGGAAATTGTTGATACCTGGTTTTTAGGTCGTCGTGCCAACGACACAACTAGATTGGGAATCACCCTCCTGACCAGTTGATTACACGAGCCTGCATAAACCTGCTCTTTCAAATTGCTGATAAGAGTGGCAATCTTGACAAGCGGATAGACTAGCCGGTGAAGGGGAGGGTGACAGAAATTCGAAGTTGTTTACAGCCGGATAGATTCAACCCAAGGGGGAGGATTGATTGAAAATATAGCCCGTTTAATATGTTAATGTGTTTTATCTTTTGTCCGTTTTCTTGTATTGTGTTTTCTGTGAGTCAGTTGTGTTTTTAGAGTCTTTTTAGTCTTAGAGTCTTAGGTCAGTCAGGAGGGGTAACAAGGCTTTCAAACTCGACTTATCTGTTTTTTATTGGCTTGTTTCTTCATACTTGAGGACAAGTATGTGTTAAGTATGAGCAGTTTGATAAGTCTCATTTTAGGCCTTGGTTACTAGTTAGTATAACGTGCTTAATTGGATAATATCTGCAAAAATAGTTGCTAAAGTGTGCAGGATAAGGTACAAGTCAGGAGGAAATGGGTCAGAAGGAATTCGAGTGAAAAAACGCAGACAAGGTGCAAACTGACCAGGATGGATGCCTTGGAGCTGGACACGAGAAGGAAGGACCTGCTTGGAATAATCACTATCTAAAGAGGGGCAAAATTGTCATTTCGCATGAAGAGGCTGGCCTAGAAATTAGGGTAAGCCACCCTATAAATAGGAGTTGAACATAAAGAAAAAGGATCACTTTTGAGGAGAGTAGCTCCATTAGCTCTTAGTTACATTCTCTAAATTCAGCAGCCTGACTTGAAGCTTCCGGCCACTTGCCGGCGAGGAGCATCATGCCTGATTCATTCCAGCCGCCGTAGCTCTAGAAGTTTTTCCAGTTTCAGTTTTCGAGGAGCCAAACAATCTTTTACTTGCTTTATTTTTAAGATTTCTTAGCTTAAGTACTTGTTTTGCTTGCATTTGACTTGGATTCTAGTAGCTACTTTAGCTGGAACATCTTTTGGGTGATAATCTTGAATGCAATGAAGTTTATTGTGCTTTTATTTTGTGTTTCAGCTTGTCTTGAGTTTAATCTGCCCAGTTAGATTGATCCAGTAGTTTATGTGAATTTATGTTGTTTTCAAACTTGAATATTCGTAGTTAAGTTAGATCTAGTGTTTCTTCAAGTTTCTCTAAGTTTCAATCAGTAATTTCTTCTAAAAAATGCATGGAATTCGTTTCTGCGTGTTTCTGTCACTCTGTCATGTTGACCAGTTTGCGTGATCTCAGTTTTCCTTTGCTTTCGTTCTCAAATTCAAGTTAAATATTTCATTCACGAATTTTCAAGCTTGAGCATTCATCAATGGAGTTCGTTAGATCTTGTTTGTTTAGCTTGGTGAAGAAGATAATGTTACAATCAAAGAATATGACTACTTGTGTTGTTTTTTGCTTTTGTACTTGCATTTTTTCAGCTTTTGTGCACATCCAACAGACAGTCTGCCTGCATGTCCTTTGATTCCCTTTACCTTCTGTCTAGCCTTTTTTTAGTAAGTTTCGTCTAGTAGTTTCTTACATGCACACTCGCACCCTAATTTACACACGCACTTTAATTTCTTTTAGCATGCAGCATTTAGAGCACACCCTGACCTACTGGTCAGGAGGGGTATAGGTCTCATTTCACTTATTGGTAAATTTGGTATAGGTTCTGTTTTCGTTTGCAAGTTCAAGTTTCCTTCTTTAGATATAGGTTCCATTTCATTTCACGCCTAGTATTAATCTCAATCCTAGAAAGTGTGGTAGCAAACCAACCTTTCCAAGATGTCTTCACAATTGCACACGCATACATCCATCTCTGTGGGATCGACCTTATTCCACTATACTAGCCAATAGAAGGTTGAGGTTTTTTTTGTTGATAAAATGTTTTAGGGACAGACCCAACGACACGACTAGGTCTAGGTACCCTCTTGACCAGTCGACCCACACAAGAGTCGCTGCTATAAAAACTATTTTGATCTATTAAATGGCGCCGTTGTCGGGGATAGATGGAGTTTTTACTTGATTTTGTGTGTGATATTTTGGCGTATATACTGTTCATAATCTTTCATTTCTTTTGTTTTTCAGTTTATGAGAAGGAGCTCTACTTTTGAGCAGTGGAGGCCAAAAATACTCACCCCTAGGATCGATACTTGTTACCACTCGTTCTGGCCTGTCGACAGCCCAATCTGACCTAGGCACGAGTAGTGATGAGGACAAGGATACCATAGAGAAAGCATAGCCAGTATAACCAGTTAAGTTAAAAGGAAGCCCAGTAAGGATGGCCAAAAACATTGAAGACGATTCGGAGATCGGGTCACTGAATGCACATGCCAATGGAGAGCCCCCACAGGCTATAGTGATCACCCTAGGGCAGGCCGCCGCATGTGATGTCAAGCCTCATGTTATAGCAGTTTTGCCCACATACAATGGGAAGAGTTATGAAGGACCTTACGAGTTCCTCCATGAATTTGCAAGATTTGTAAGGCGCAGAAACGGCCAGCAGGGTCGAGTGAAGATGATTACCGGGAGAAAGCCCTACCGTTCATCCTGAAGGGAGAAGCGAACACATGGTTTATGCGTCCCCCACCCAACTCCATCAGAACTTGGGTTGACTTCAAGTTAGCCTTTCTCGACCGGTTTTTTCCATCAAGCAAGACGAGTGCGTTGAAAAAGGAGATATCGTGCGTCAGGCAAGACTATGATGAGCCCTTGAGCGATTACTGGGCGCGATACATGAGTCTCTAGGACGCATGTCCCAACCATCGCATATCCGAGGTGGAAATCTATCACATCTTTTATGAGGGAATGAACAAGGAGACTAAGGACCTAGCGAACTTGTCAGCCGGAAGAGGTTTCCCGCAATTGAGAGTCAGTAAGGCCAAGGAAGTCATGGGAAAGCTTTTGAGTGAAAAAAGGACCTACGACAACCCAAGGGACATCTACAGCAGAAAGGGAGTAGCGAGCGCTTCGTCGACTGAGAAAGAGGATAAGTTGGAGACGCGCATGGATAAGCTAGAAAATGACAGCCAAAGAGAAGCATGCACCACCTTCTCCAATCGAGAACCGGCCAACTACCGACCCAAGAGGCCAGGATCATGCCTACTATCAACCGGAGGATCTAGACAACATGGCGTAAGTCAATGCAGCAGGGCACTGGAATCCCAATGGAAGTTGGAACCCAGGGAAGCAGCGAGAAGCACCATGGACGGACCATCCAAATTTTCGATGGGGAGATGGAAACCAGAACCAAAGCCAAAATCAGAGCCAGAATCAGTACAATCCCCCATAAATTCAGAACCCTTACCGTGGACCCCCAAACCCAGACCATCAACCCAACTGGCCAGGACGGAACCAGCAGCCACAAAACCTAAAACAACCCGCGCATAATCCAAACTCAAGTTCCCCGTATGTACCGCCCCATCTGAGGAACTACCAAAACCATCAGAACCAAAATTCCCAACCTCTAAACAGCTCCACCAAAAACAACCCGAACCATTCTAACCACTACAGTTATTACCCGCCTAACCCAAATCAGCCCCATCCTACCTATCACTCAAACAACCCGAACTACCAACAGAATCCTAACAGTTATTATAACCCCTACCACCAACCAAGACCCAATCAGTACCAGAATCCCAACAAGCCGAGAAGGATGATCGAGAACATGATGGGAGAACTACTTGCTCCACAGCAAAATATGAGGAATGAGTTGCAATCCAACAACGAAGTGGTGCAAGGGATGTAGAGTGTTCAAAGGGAACATAAGGCTAATATGGATATGATAAACAAGCAACTATCCCAGCTGGCAATCTCAACCCCAAAAAACGTGGTAGCAAACCAACCCTTCCAAGATGTCTTCACAATTGCACACGCATACATCCATCTCGGTGGGGTCGACCCTTACTCCACTATACTAGCCAGTAGAAGTGGGTTGAGGTTTTTTTGTTGACAAGATGTTTTAGGCACAAACTCAACGACACGACTAGGTCTAGGTACCCTCCTAACCAGTCGACACACACAAGAGTCGCCGCTATAAAAACAATTCTAATCAGTTATCTGGAGTCGTCGCCGGGGATGGATGGCGTTTTTACTTGCTTTAGTTGGGGTTTGAAGCCCCTTGTACAGCGGAAGAGTTGTACAAACCAAATAAATCAGACGTAGGATCTATTTGACAGATTATGGGATTAATCTATTCACATATTAACACAGAATTGCATGCTAGAACGAAAATAATTCATGCTTAAGGAATATAAATCCTAAAACATGAATTCTACGGTTTAGAGTTACCAATTTGATTCTTCAAAGAATCGTCGATTGCTCGTGCCTTCTCCACGATGATCTTCTATACTAGACCATGGATCTTCTGACTGGTTCTCAAACTGTATCTCGATATCGGGGTGGGTTGATCTTATCAAAATACTAGGACTCAAATAAAGAGACAGAACTTTCTCACGGAGGAGAGCTGAAAAACTCACGGAGGAGAAAATTAATTAGAAAAAATATCCCCTTCTTTAATATGGGAATGGACGAAATTTTCATAACAATTAATTCTTAATTCTGTCTCCTTTATTCTTCTATTTATATTATGTTACATATTTGACTCAGTCAGGGATCTATGGAAGGTTTTGGATATGGGCTCACCCCAATTAGCTTTTTACTAATTAAATTGAACAGACTATTTAATACAAGCTTATATTGGAATAATACAAGCAGCCACTACAGAAGTAATATTGACATCCCCATCCAAATCTGAAATTACATGTAATCCGGGTTTCCGTTTTGTTTATTATTTATTTCCCACGCTTAAGATATAAATGTCCAGTAATTAATTAATATCTTATTAATTCCAAGAGTGGACTTAGCAAGAAACACTAATGTATTATTAATGGAAATTAAATTCCAACTGGCCAGTTTCTGAATAATAAAAGAAATTAAATTCCAACTGGCAAGTTTCTGAATAATAAAAACCTTGTTCAAGCTCCTCTTGAAAACATTATTAAACGAGACTCACCTCGCGCACGATTCAACATAATAGCAATCCTAGCAACCCTAGATATTAATAACCACTACCCAATATATTAGGATTATTGGGTTGCGAAAAACCCGTACCTTTTGATAAGTCAAAGTAGTGCATAATCAATACTGTATGCTCAATTCTAACGTATGTAGATTAAGAAATAGTATTTTATCAAGACCTGGTCTTTCAGTAGATAGCATAAAGACACGTCTTGCTGTTAGATCCATTCAGTGCTATAACACACCAACGTCATCTTATTTCAGAAAGGCTTAGAAATAATCAGACTGACATTGCAACCTCTCACGATAGTTAGTCTAAGCCTATCTGGGTTGTGTAATTCTTCTTTTTATTTTGCAAATCATTGCATAGAACCGACTGTGTTACCTTAAAATGGACGACGCCCACAACCAGTCTACTAAGCAAAAGACTTAGACTTTATTTGCTTCTTATGCATTTAAATGTTTATAAAACATCTTATAAATGCACAAGAAAACACAATGTAATAATATACTGATCCTATTCGTGCAATACTGCTCGAATAATATTGAATCGGGTTAAAAGTGGATTCTAGAGTTTTCCGTATACAAGCAAGATTATATTCGCGCGAACTTGCTCGAAACATGCTTTTCAGTATACTAAACCTAACAGCTTTTGTGTGTGATACTTTAGTGTATATACTGTTCATAATCTTTCATTTCTTATGTTTTTTAGTTTATGAAAAGGAGCTCTACTTTTGAGCAGTGGAGGCCGAAAATACTCACCCGAGGATCGATACTAGTTACCACTCGTTCTGGCCCGTCGACAGCCCTATCTGACCTAGGCATGAGTAGTGACGAGGAAAAGGATACCATAGAGGAAGCAGAGCCAGTATCACCAGTCAAGTCAGAAGGAAGCCCCAGTAAGGATGGCCAAAAACATTGAAGACGATTCGGAGATCGGGTCACTGAATGCACATGTCGATGGATAACCCCCACAGGCTATAGTGATCACCCTAGGGCAGGCCGCATGTGATGTCAATCCTCATGTTAAAGCAGTTTTTCCCATATACAATGGGAAGAGCTATGAAGGACCTTACAAGTTCCTCCACGAATTTTGCAAGATTTGTAAGGCGCAGAAACGGCCAGCAGGGTCGAATGAAGATGATTACAGGTTGAAAGCCCTACCGTTCATCCCGTAAGGCGCATGATTCATGCGTCTCCCACCCAACTCCATTAGTACTTGGGTTGACTTCAAGTTAGCTGATAAGTCGTATTCTAGGCCTTGGTTACTGGTCAGTATAATGTGCATAATTGGAATATATCTGCAAATCAGTTGCTAAAGTGTGCAGGGAAGTGTTCTAGCCAGTATAGGAATGTTAGGAGAATTCAGGTGAGAAGGGCGTCAGGATGTTGCTATCCTGACCAGTATGCATGCTAAAAAGGCTTGAGATGGAGAAGAAGGATAGCTGGGAAGATTAGCCGCAAGCAAGGGGACAAAAGAGTCATTTCATGTGTGAAGTCTACCCTAAAAATCAAGGGAGGCCTCCCTATAAAAGGAAGCCACTTGGAGACAGAAAAAAAATCAATCACTTCATCCACTCCTACACTTAGTTAGCAATCTCTCTTCGGTAGATCAATCCTTCAGCATTATCTTTCATATTCTCGTTCCAGCCATGGTCACCTGAAGCTCGTCAGTTTGCCGGAGTTCCACATTCTTTCATTCCAGTCAGCGTGTTTCGTAGTGTTAACAGTTTCATTGCCCGGAGTGGCAAACAATCTTTATTTACTTTCTTAGTTAATCGCACTTTGTTTTCTTACGTTGGGATTGTTGCACTTTCAATATTTGCTTACTTTGTAGTCTTAGTTGTGATCCAAACGTTTCTATGATATGACGATGTTTTTGTGCATCGGTTCTTGTTTGATCTCGTTCTTTTCTGCCTAGATAGCTTAAATCCAGTAGTTACGGTAATTTCCAGTGTTGAATCGCATGTTTTCATTTCTATCGTTAATCTGCCTGAGTTTGCAAGTCTAGATAGCTGTTAGATTTTAGATCTGAAATTGTTAAGTGTGAAAGCCTAGTTTATGTGATTTCTGCCACCTTGCATGTCACCCAGTAAGCGTAATTTCAGTCTCGTTAGTTTAATCTTTTAATTTGCAGTTTTAATTATTAGATCTGTTCTTGTGAAGTTGTTATTCTGCATTTCTCGTTCATGGAATCTGAGCTGTTTGATTTGTGTTCATACTTGTTGGAGAAGACAATGTCCACATCCAAATTTGGGACCACTTTTACTTTTTAGCTACTTTTGCTTTTGTCCTTTACTTTTCAGCTGTCACTTTTCAGATCTGTAGGCCTAGTCACTTTACTACCTCTTTTCCTCTGATATTCCGTTTAGCCTTTTATAGTAAACTCGTACTTTCCATATATTTCCTGAACCCTATGCTTCCCACTTTCCACGTACACAGCTACATGTCAATCATCTTTCTCCCCGCCTCCTAGTCAGTAGAGTAACATCTTAAATTTCAGCCTAGATAAAGTTTCAACCTAAAGCATGGTAGCTAACCAAACCTTTCCAGAATTTCACCACAATTCCCAAAGCGCATTCATCTCTGTGGGATTCGACCCTTACGTCCACTATACTAGTCAGTAGAAGTAGGTTGAGGAATTATTGATACCAGGTTCAGGCATAGCTGGGGTTCCATCCTGATCAGTAGGATACATCCTGTGCTCGACACGACACACGACACAAATCTGCTCTTTAATGGTACTGTTGCCGGGGATGAATGGCGTTATTATCTGTTATTATGTGTGAAACTTTGCCGTACATATTGTGGATAATTTTTCTATTTCTTTTTATTTCAGTTTATGAGAAGCAGTTCGGCTCCTGACCAGTGGAGACCGAAGGTACTTCAGTGAGGATCTATACTCGTAACCACTCGATCCGGCCTGTCGACAGCTTTGTCTGATTTAGGTTCGAGTAGTGACGAAGAATAAGACACCATAGAAGGAGGAATACCAGACAATCCAAGGCTACAGTTGGAAGGCAATCCAAGGAGAATGGCTGACCACGATCATGACGATCCAGAGATCGGAATGCTGAATGTGCATACCGAAGGAGAACCACCGCAAGCTATAGTAGTCACCCCGGGGCAGACAGCCTGTGATGTGAAGCCCATGTTATTGCAATCCTGCCCACGTACTGTGGAAAGAGCTATGAAGGCCCTTACGAATTCCTTCATGAGTTCTGTAAGATTTGTAGGGCACAGAGAAGGCCAGCAGGGGCGACCGAGGATGACTATAGATTGAAGGCTTTGCTGTCCATTCTAAAAGGGGAGGCTAACACCTGGTTCATGCGACTGCCCCCCAATTCAATTGAGAGTTGGGCAGATTTCAAGTCGGCATTCTTAGGGGAATTCTTCCCGTCATCAAAGACGAGCGCGTTGAATCGAGAGATCACTAGTGTGAAACAAGGGTACGATGAACCCTTGAGTGACTATTGGGCGAAATATATGAGCCTCTTGGATGCATGTCTGAATCATCGTATGGCCGATATAGAAATACATCATACCTTTTATGAGGGGATGAACAAGGCAACAAAGGACCTAGCAAACTCCTCGTCAGGAGGAAGTTTCACGCAGTTAAGGGTCTGTGAAGCTAAAAGAGTCCTAGGGAAGTTATTGAGGGCAAAGAAGGAGTACGACAATTCAAGAGATGGTTACAGCAGAGAAAGGATTGCTATTGCCTTGTCTACTGACCAGGAGCACAAGTTAGAGCAGAAGATGGATTTGAAAATGGACGAATCGAAGAAGAACGCACCACCCACTTCCCCAACTAAGAACTACAAGGGTACAGAGTAGGGAAATCAAGGACCAGGCTATGATCAGCCTAATGATTTCGTCAATATGGAGCAAGTCAATGCTGCGGGGTACTATAATTCTAATGGGAATTGGATCCAGGGAAGGCAGCGGGACGCACCATGGAGGGACCATCCGAACTTTCGATGGGGAGACGGGAACCAAAATCAGAGCCAAGGTCAAGGTCATAACCAATACAACCCCCACCCGAACCAGAATCCCAACCGTGGCCCAGCATATCCTGACCACCAAGCCAACTGGTCAGGAAGGAACCAACAAACCCATAACCAGAACTCACAAAACCAGAACCCAAACCCCGTTTATATACCACCCCACCAGAGAAACTTTCAAAATTACCAGAATCAGCCTAATCAGGGTCCACAACATCAGCAGAACCAAAACCAATTCCAAAACCAAACCAGAACCAATATCACCAAGACCAGTACAACCCTCCTGGCCAGTATAACCAGTACCCGCCTAACCAGAACTAGCAAAACTTCTAAAATTTTCAGCCCAACCAAAATTCCCATTATAACCAGCACCAAGGGCCAAATCAGTCTCAATATCCTAACAGGTCAAGACGATCTATGGAGGATATGATGGGAGAATTGCTTGCTTCGCAGCAGGGCATCAAGAGTGAGTTGCAGTCCAATAATGAAGTAGTGCAGGGGATGCAGAATGCCAAGAAGGAGCATAAAGCGCACATTGATATGATGAATAGGCAGTTGGCCCTGCTGGCAAGTTCGATGAGTGAGGTAAAAGGAAATTCAGGGAAACTCCCGTCTACAGTCCATGTACCTGAGAAAGCAAACATGAGCAAGGTCACATTGCAGTCCGGTACCTCCTATGAGGGGCCAAAACCAAAGAAGTCCAGTGGGGAATCAAGTGGAGCAACATTACTGAGAGACGTTGTCTCGGAAGAAGAGCTACACAAACCTCTACCCCAAATGCAAGATCCATTTTTCTTGAGTGACGAACCGTCAAGGAACAGTGAAACCGGAAGCAGGCAGCCCAAGGTGGACTCATCTAAGGAAAAAGAACTGATGAAGGAAACTCCAGCCCAGAATGTGCCTGAGAAGGCTGTCGAGGAGCTGGTCGAATAAGAGAAAGGGAAAAAGCCATTCCCTTATCGTTTCGTGACCAAGAGGAAGAAGGAAAACCCAGTGGATTACATGTCAATTTTTGGGAAGCTGGATGTCACCATACCATTCCTCCAAGCCGTGAAGCTACCCCCGCTTGGAAAATTTATCAAAGAATTCATAGCCGGGAAAGCCCAGAAGGATGGGAAGATCATGGTGGAAGGGATAGCGTCAGCAATTGTGCAAGAAAAGCTACCACCCAAGAGAGCAGACCCAGGTATGTTCACTTTGCCTATAACTATAGGAGATGTAAAAATCAAGCATGCAATGTGTGATCTGGGAGCTTCTATAAATGTTATACCATTGTCAGTTTATAATCAGCTGAAGGGAGTAACGTTATCTAACACTAGGGTATTAATCCAACTGGCTGATACATCGTGTATAAGTCCTGAGGGAGTGTTAGAGGATGTGTTGATGAGAGTACATGATTTTACTTATCCTGCTGACTTTTTCGTGATCAAGATGGGTGAGTCTGAAGCTAGGGAGTCTAGCGGTATTTTGTTAGGAAGGCCATTTCTTAGGACAACCAAGACGATTGTAGATATGGCTGAGGGAACAATTTGTATTGATTTTCATGGAGAAAAGTTTACCTTTGATATCAATGAGGCCATGAAAAAGCCTATCAATTCTGAAAATCTATGCTATGTGGATGTAATTGACCCTCTAGTCCAAGATTTTCTTGAGACTGAACTATTGCAGGAAAAGATACAAGCATTGGATGTATATAGGCAGGCTGATGTAGATGCAGCTGCATGGTGTGACATGATCAGTAGCCAAGGGTTAACTGATGAAGAGATAGAATGAGTTATTAAGGACTTCTGCCAGAAATCAGAATTTATTGGAGCCGCATGGGCGAAGCTACCAGTCAGTACAGATGAACTCTCAGAGGGAAAATTAGAAAAGGAAGGGGATGCTGCGAGAAACCCTCTCCCAGCAGACACATTTCCCCCACAAGTTGAATTGAAGAAGTTGCCAGCAACCCTGAAGTATGCCTTTCTCGGGGTGGAAAACTTATATCCGGTGATAATAAGCAGTAGCTTGACAAAGGAGCAAGAAGCAAGGCTACTGACCGTTCTAGGTAGGAACATGAAAGCAATTGGATGGAGCCTTACAGATTTGGTGGGAATAAGCCCTGCCGTCTGCATGCATCATATTAGGCTAGAAGAAGGGGCGAAGGCACGTCGAAATTCGCAGAGAAAGGTGAATCCCAACATGCGGGAGGAAATATTGAAGGAAATCTTGAAGTTGTTGTCATTAGGGATTATCTATTCGGTGCCCGATAGCGAGTGGGTCAGCCCTGTGCACATGGTCCCCAAGAAGTCCGGGATTCAAGTGGTTCAAAATGAGAAAAATGAGCTGATACCGACAAGGCTAGTCACTGGTTGGCGGATGTACATAGACTACCGCAAGCTGAACGCCGCGACCAGGAAAGACTACTTTCACCTGCCCGTTTGGAACCTATGCGTACAGACGCATGCCGTTCGGACTTTGCAACGCTCCGGGAACATTTCAGCGATGCATGATGAGTATATTTTCTGATCTAATTGAGGAGTGTATAGGAATATTCGTGGATGACTTCACAGTCTACGGAGACTCTTTCGACTCATGCCTTCGTCATTTGGATGTAGTCTTGGAGAGGTGTCGAGCGAAGAGCATAGTTTTGAATTTTGAGAAATGTCATTTCATGGTCACAGAGGGCATCGTCCTAGGGCATGTGGTGTCAGAGAGGGGTATCCAGGTGGATCAAGCCAAAATGGACATCATTTCCAAATTACCTTTTCCAACTGACCAGAAGGATATAAGGGGTTTTCTGGGGCATGAGGGATTTTATCGCCGATTCATTAAAGACTTCGCCAAAATTACCCAACCCCTCACCAGACTTCTCCAAAACGAAGCCTATCTGATTGTCTACTAGGATAATGTCCTACTAGACTTTGATGGTTAACGAATTCGGGTCTGACTAGGGAGTGAGTCCCTACTCAGACTAGTGCACTGATGGGGATCGTGAGCCGTCCTATGGGTCGGCCGGTCCAGTAATCGAGTTTGTGGCCACATTCTCGTTTCACATGATGGTTTAGATATGGTACATGATGGGGGATGACGCTGATAATTTCCTGCAGGCACCTTTTTATGGAAATGATTTTAGTGTTTCTCGGTATTTTAAAGTAAAACCCGAGTTTCACTCAACGGTGGCTTGACATAATTTTATTGATGAAATGTATTTTGGGCATGAGTTCACTGAGTGCATCAAGTACTCAGCCCTTGCATATGTTTCCCTATGTGCAGGTTGAGCGTGGACGGGGGACGGAGGATGTTGAGTATTTGGACGAAGACAGTATTCAATAAATGTTATGGTTGCTATTGTGTCTTCATACATAGTAGTAGCCAACTCTCAATTGCTTCCGCTACTCTAAGTCTTAAGAATTTTTACTTTTTCTTTAAGTTGTAGAACTATGTCATTCACACTATGTTACTTCGTGATTTGAAACTTTGATTTGATAATGGAATTTCATCTTTTGATCTATATGTCGTACTTCCTTGATTGCTACCCCTTCTTAATTCCCCTACTAGTCGCGATCCACCGTGCTTTCTATCCTTAGGAAATACGGTCGTGACAGAATGGTATCAGAGCAATTTTTCCTTCCGCTCTGGACCGAGAGTCTTTTTATTTAATCTAGTCTAGACTCGTTTCGCTAGACTAAAAGAGTATTCATTGAAGGCTCAACATTCCGTCTCGCCGCGCTCAACATTCCGTCTCGTCGCGCTCAACAAAAGAGAAGGTAAAATGTTTTGAAATGATAAATGATTATGCAATTGATGCTGGACGTGATAATGAATGGAGTAAGATTGATAATATTATGAGATGAGCAAATTTCGGGATGAAATTTCTGTTAAGGTGGGTAAAATATAACGCCCGTACTTTTAAGTACTAATTAAAATATGTCGTAATGTAATGACGTGTTTTATTTAAATAATGAAGTTTTCTAGGAGACATGTTTGAAAGTCTCGTTGAAGTAATGACGTTGATGTTGCTATGCTTGGCATGATTGAATGAGATGGTTGAGATGAATTTTATGGTGCTTGGAACAACACCAAGTTACTATGAGACAAATAATAAATTGTATAAACAAAAGGAAACGAACAAAAATAAGAACTTGGGCCGATCCAAATAAATATAAAGAAAGTCCAATGTGTTATTTTACATTTTGGCTTTGGGCTTGATTTATTTACAACAAAATAAATCATTTTGGGCCTATGAACTTCAACAAATAAATAAAATATGGGAGATAGATTTTGAGCCCAATTATTCCCTCTTCCCTACCGCCAACTCTTGATCTTCCATATTCCATGACCTTCCACCTTCCATCTTCCATCTTCCATCTTCAATTCTAAACATCAAATGTCACCCAAGTTTAAAAACATCAGTTTCTTCACTTCAACCTACACTTTCACATCTGCAAAGTAAATCGAGAGAGAGAAGACAGAAAGGAGGAGTAATAGCTATTGCAATTCAAGTTCTTTTCCCAGCCATTGGTAATTCCATTCACTGTGTTTTCAAGTTCAAAACTATAATCCAATTGAACTTATAGTTTCTTGGCAGATAACTCAATCAAGAATCAACAACCTCATCCTTTCTTGCCAACTCGTGCGGCAGAGGTATACTTTGATAGTCCTCACTTCCATCCTTATTTCACAAACATTCATATCATTTTTGTAGAATACACAATCTGCCAAACTCGACTCCCAGATGAACAAATCCAACAATAAACACCAATCGAATATTAAATCAACAACCAACTCAATGGACCACCACAACTGAACATCCCTTGGTAATTAATCGAAAATGCAGAGAAGAACATAAGATTTCTAAAAGAAACATATCTTTCGGGTTGGTTTTGGGGCTGTTCGGGTCGGTTTCGGGATGAATTGGGGGTTGCGGTGATGTCTCAGGGCTGCTGTAACTGCAGTGGCGTATTAACCACGGCGACGACAGCAACAGCCTGACACGGGCGATGGAGACGAATCTGCGAATGGCGACGGCCCTGTGCGACCTTCGACGGTACAACAACGTGCGACGGAGTGGAGTGCAGAGGCGGCGCATCAGAACAGTGGTGGAGTCCGCCGGCGAACTGCAGCGATTCCGCACCAGTGACCTGCGTCGAGCCTGGACAGCAGCGGCGATGAAGGTGATACTCCCTGTTCTGGCGAGAAGAACGAGGAGATGGTGCTGAGCGACACCACAGTAACCGGAAGGTTGAAGCACCGTAGCGAATCGGTGGAGATTGGGGTCCGATTTGGAATCGGAGGGGATGACGGAAGTTCTCAATTTGGGGAAGAAGTGAGGAAGAGAGAGAGAGGAGCTTGACCGAGAGTGATGGAGGGGGGGAGTATTTTGGGCTCCTTTTCTTTAATTGTTTGGGCTACTTGTTGGGCCTCACAAAATTCAAATGGTGGAATAAGATTGGGTCTACTAATTTATTGGACTAGAAGTAATTATGGAGAAGAGCTTGGAGCTCGAAAGTTGATGAATTAATTCCCAAATAATTTGTTAAGTTTCCAAAGATGGAAAGTGATGAATTTAAGGACGCGAAGGGCCGACCGGTGTCGCCCCGCGATGCCTTGGGTGGCCACCGAATAATCGAAAATGTACAAAAAAACCGAGAAATGAGATAAAAGACTTTAATTAGAGTGCATGCATTCTAAATATTTTCTTTCTTGAGAGTGATGTGTATTGTAATTTTCTCAAAAGGTGGTTCGCCCCGCTCGTTATAGTCGGATCAAGAAGTTAGTTAAGGAAACTACTAAGCTTTTGAGGTGGGCTTTATTACTTAAACTCTTTATTTGCAATGATATGTATATGGTGAGATAATGGTGGTTTGAATGTTATGTCATGCCGTATTTTATGTTTTGAATTGCCTATCTGATTGTCTACTAGGATAATGTCCTACTAGACTTTGATGGTTAACGAATTCGGGTCTGACTAGGGAGTGAGTCCCTACTCAGAATAGTGCACTGATGGGGATCGTGAGCCGTCCTATGGGTCGGCCGGTCCAGTAATCGAGTTTGTGGCCACATTCTCGTTTCACATGATGGTTTAGATATGGTACATGATGGGGGATGACTATGATAATTGCATGCAGGCACCTTTTTATGGAAATGATTTTAGTGTTTCTCGGCATTTTAAAGTAAAACCCAAGTTTCACTCAACAGTGGCTTGACATAATTTTATTGATGAAATGTATTTTGGGCATGAGTTCACTGAGTGCATCAAGTACTCAGCCCCTGCATATGTTTCCCTATGTGCAGGTTGAGCGTGGACGGGGGACGGAGGATGTTGAGTATTTGGACAAAGACAGTATTCAATAAATGTTCAGGTTGCTATTGTGTCTTCATACATAGTAGTAGCCAACTCTCAATTGCTTCCGCTACTCTAAGTCTTAAGAATTTTTACTTTTTCTTTAAGTTGCTGAACTATGTCATTCACACTATGTTACTTCGTGATTTGAAACTTTGATTTGATAATGGAATTTCATCTTTTGATCTATATGTCGCACTTCCTTGATTGCTACCCCTTCTTCCCCGCTTCTTAATTCCCTCACTAGTCGTGATCCACCGTGCTTTCTATCCTTAGGAAGTGCGGTCGTGACACATACTCTCGTCGCCGCTCAACCTGCACATATGGAAAACATATGCAGACCTGAGTACTATAAAATATTATTTATCATGCCTTTTTCAAGTATCCATCGGGGTTTTATTTTTCGAAAGGCCTGAGGTACCAAAATATTTCATTGTTCAAAAGTCGACTGATCAGTCATTTTTCCATAGACGTTTACCATATCTGCCAATACATGACTTGGAATGTGGCCACAAACCAAGTCACTAGACCGGCCAGCCCGTACGCTAGCACACGATCTACCATAGGTGTACACTAGTCCAAGTAGGGTTTGCGGCCGTACGAGGACCCGAATTCAATTTAAATAATAATGGCATAAAGCCATATCAGATAGGCACGTTAAAATCAAACAAGGCATGATAAACACAGTTTCATTCCCATCAATAAAGCATTTAGGACATTGTTCTTATTTAAAAGAAAGTCCACCTCGCTTGTTTAGATAACAAAATACACAACTCAAAGCAACCCTCGTTCCTTGTGCTCACGTACGCATGACAACCCTGGTCAACACCACAATACAATCAGCCTTTCATCACAAAAATTATCATGCATGCCCTAACGTTCCTTCCATCGTCTCTTTAATTTACCCATCCCAAACGTTCATCAAAACAAGGAAACACACCATAGCTTACATCAACGAACAACACATCACTTCATCATAGAATGGGTTCCTTAACACATATGCATCATGTATATCATTCAAAACTTAACAACATAGATTATTTTTGTATGATAGAAATCTGGCAGAATAGCGCAGTCATTTTATAAAAATCATTAAAATTTTTATCCGACCCCCGTTAGGGCTGAAATTTTACCACAATACAGTAGACACATCAAAGATCATTCAGTTAAAATTTCACATCAAAATCAAATCTTTAGGTCGGTCAAATCAAAAATGAAACTCACTGGATGAGAATACAAATTCTGGCAGAACTGCGCAGTCGACTTCAAAAATTCATTAAATCATCATCTTTCGTCCACAAAGGCTGAAATTTACACACAACACAGAAGACACCTTGAAGTTTACTCAGTTAAAATTTCGCACAAAAATAAGATCGTTTGGTCATATAAACACACGTTGGAATCTACTGTCCGAACACCACAGTTGTCATGCTTCCAAATTTCAAATTAGGGTTTATCAAATATTCATCCAAATACATATATTCATGCTTCCAACACATAATCATGCTTCAAAAGGATCTCACCATCATCTTCTCATATATTCACATAGCATTCACCACAAATCATCCATAAGCTCATTCATAAACAACCATAAACGCATAATCATATCTTTTTCTCATGCAACCATCAATCCCACCCGATTAAATCTTAGATCTACGATCTGTACACTCATTATATGCATGAAGGAATCAAAATCAAGTTTTCAATGAAGAGGATGAGGAAAATAAATTCAATTATACCTTTCTTGATCGAAACGATCGGTAGAAACAAAGTAAAATCTTGATTCTTCAACAATTCTTGAGGCTTCAACTTAAATTCTTCTTGAAGAATGAAGAATTTATGGAGAAATGTAGAAGAATAGTTGGGAGGGTGAGGGAGATAAAATGGCGTGAGGGAGGGAGAGAGGAGGCGTGTAGTGTAGTGGTTTAGGTTTAGGGTTTTCCCCTTATTTATAGAGTTCAAGGATAAAATATCCCACAATTAAATAAAGATTTGGGAGAATATGAGGGAGTGGAGAAATAGGCATGAATTTGGGGAGGAATATTTCAAAATCTTGGCTATTTGCTTAGCCTCTGATTTAAATATGGTATTTCACGAAGTAGGATCAAATAATACGGAGCAGAAAAATAATAATAATAATCCTCCCAAAACATAGGAAGTAGGCGTGTATTATGTTTCTTCCACAAGGAATAAATATCAAGTCTTTAATAGGATAAGGCAAGATTTGTTAGGATATTTGAATCTATTATTGGGAGGAAATAATTAAGGGATTAAATAATATAATGAAATAATTTCCTCCTCCCATAATTAGGAGATTTTCGAGATCTCCCTTGGAACAAGCATAAGGATAGATTTTTCTCATTAAGAGATTATGTATAATTGGACTTTGGATTTAATTTGGATAATTATCCCAAGCAATAATTAAATCCAAGAAAAAAAAATAGGGTTCCTCTCCGACAATTAATAAGGTCGAAATTTTCAAAAAAAAGGGTAGGGTAATTATTGATGATCCTATCTAATCTCACTCACCCTTAGAAATAATTCATCACAATATATTTCACCCCGTATCAATTATTCAAAAAGCCATGTCATAAATTCAACGAAGTTGACTCGGTCAACCTAAAATCACAATCACAACCAAAATTAGGTCACCAAAGAAAATCACATAACTATTCGTCGTTTAATTCACGACATTATGAAATAAATGTAATTGTTTTAGGGTTCGGAAATTAGGGCTCGAAAAGTGGGGCGTTACAAGTTCTCTAGCTTAGTTCAGTTTTCTAGATAGCTTAGATTAGCTTAGATAGAGTTTTGCTTAGTTAGAAAGGGCTATTGAAGAAGCGCTGCAGAATACTTGTTATCTGTCGGCGTATTCTTAAGTTTCCCGCCGAGGAACTTCTCGGTTTTACTTGCTTTCGTAGTTTCCAGAGTGTTAGCTTAGTTTAAATTTCACGCTGTACTATTCTAGATAAATCGAAGTTTTTTTCGTTTTCATCCTCGCATTTACTACTTTAGTTTCAGTTTCGTTACGATGCACTTATCCAGTAGTTAAATTTTCATTGTTCAAATTAGCCAGTTTAATTCTGCCTAGAGTAAAATCAGTAGTTAAAAACTCCCAAGTTAAAGTCTGGCAGCAGCCAACCCCCTGTTCACTATTCACACACTTAATACACCAACTTCTCTGTGGGATCAACGCCGAACTTGCCGCTTTACTGTTAAAGTAGTGCAAAATTGGGAGTTATAAATTAATTTGGTGGGTAAACGAGCAAAAGTGAGATCGACTTGATCCTAGTGGCAATGACATTTGCTAACTGATCCAACTGGTTCAGTTATCTTTCCGTATAACTTGGTCCGAATCCGCACTTGTCGTTCTAAGCCCCGTCCAAAATGGCGCCGTTGCCGGGAAGCATGGTGTTATTTAATGTTTGTGCGTAGTGCGTAGGTGTATATAATTTTATTTCTTTCTTTTCTCATTTGTTTTTTCTGCTGTTGATGAGAAGGTACCACCGCGGTGGCCACTGGAATCACCCTCTTATATACAGAGGCGCTAACGCTAATTGGAGAGTCCAGGAAGCCGGCGTTGTCACCACTCATTACAGAGCAACATTAGAAGCAGCAGCAGCCGCTGAACAGAACACACAACCACCACCACTAGAACGAACAGAAGCAGAGATGGCCCTCGCCGACAACGACTCGGGAATCGGTTCTCTACACGCTCATGATGACAGGGAGCCCACACATGCCATCACCGCTACTCCTGGGATGCGGACCATCGCGATTAAGTCAGGAGTGCTGGCCGTTTTGTCCCACTTCTACGGTCTTTCGAAGGAGTGTTTGTACGCTTTTTTGGAGGAGTTCTGCCGATACTGTGATATTCAGCTCGTGCCGGCTGGATCCACATCCGAAGATTACAGGCTGAAAGCTATTCCCTTTGTTTTGAAGGGCGAAGCGGGTGTCTGGCTGTCAAGGCTACCAGAATGATCCATCAGGACATGGGCCGAGTTCCGCATGATATTTCTCGATCGTTTCTTTCCAGCATCGAAGACGAGTGCCCTGAAAAGGGAGATTACAGAAGCCAGCCAGGAGTACGATGAGCCCCTCGGCCAGTACTGGGACAGATTCCAAGGGCTGCTTCAAGCATGCCCTAACCACAAGCTGGGGGAGCGAGAGATCTACTCGATCTTCTATGGTGGAGTCACAGTAGACAGCAAGAACGACCTCAACCTCGCAGCTCAAGGGGATTTCTCGAAAACCGCATTTAGCCAAGCCAAGAATATACTGGAGAGGCTGATCGAGGCCAAGCGGTCATACGAGACATCTCGAGGGCAGCATAGAAGAGGGGCAGTGCACGCGGCAGAGGCGCCCAATGATGAAAAGTTGGAGGCTTGATTTGAGCAAATGGAGAAAAAGCTGCTTGAGGCAGTGGAGAAAGCCAGACCGCCTCCACCACCTGCACCGAAGGAGACGCAGTATGCGCCGCCACTGCCTCCGCCAGAAGAGCGTCATTATTACTATTGCGAGTTTCCCCCTGAGGTGGAGCCGCAAGCCCAAGTGAATACTGTCGGCCAGTGGAACGCAAATGACAACTGGATCCAGGGGAAGTAGAGAGATGCTCTATGGAGGGACCACCCAAACTTTAGGTAGACCGATAAGAATCAAAGCCAACCACCCTCGACACAGTAGATACAACCCTCTAATGGGCAATCCAACTGGCCTGCTCGAATCCAGGATAGACCAAAGACAAAAGGGAACAGAATGCAGGGAAGTCAGGCAGGTTGGTCAACTGGACCCCAAGGAAACTGGTCCAGCGGAGGACAGCCCAACTGGTCAAGCCAACAACAAGACGGAAATTGGGGGTACCAACACCAAGGCCCTCAGCCAAGCAGCCAGGGAAGGCAACCAAATAATCTACTAGTGAATCATGTCCCACCGTACCAAATAGGAAACCAGTACATACAAGGGAACCAACAGAATCATTTTCCCCAGAACCAGCCAGAGTAGTATGGACCTTCCGGCTACTACCAGCAAAGCCATGGAAGAAGTCGTTTTAATAAGAGATATAGCAAACAACAAAATGAAGGTCCAGGAGATATGATGATCCCACATCAGCCCCATGATGCAATGCGAGAAATACAAGAGGCCCAGAGGGAACATAGGGCTGCACTAGATATGCTTACAAAGCAGCTATCTCAAGTCGCCATGTCACTGGGTGAGCTGAGAGGAAATGAAGGAAGAATTCCGGCTACAGTGCAGCCACCACCTGAGCGAGAGAATGTCAATGCAGTATCTCTAAAATCGGAAGGAGTTTATCAAAGCCCATCTGCGAGTTCTCCAGCACCCACAGACGGACCCAATCATGAAGAAGGTCTTGAGTACAGTACCCTTGAACAAGTCACTGAGAAAGGAAGGATGGTCGAAGCAGAAAATGTAGCCGTGGTAATCCAATCTAGTGATCTTCCACCCAAAAAGACTGACCCAGGGTTATTCACACTCCCAATTTCCATCAGAGACGTCCAAATGGAGCATGCAATGTGCGATCTAGGGGCTTCCATCAATATTATGCCGTATTCTATATACGAGAAGCTGGAAGATGCTAAGCTTGTCAAAACCGATATGTTGATACAGCTAGCAGATGGGTCTTGCATTTACCCCGAGGGAGTTCTGGAAGATGAAATCATCAAGGTGAACAAATTCATGTACCCCGCCGACTTCTTCGTCATAAAGAGGACAGAGCCAGGAGGGGAAGAGTCTATTAGCGTCCTTTTGGGAAGGCCATTCCTATCCACAGCCAGCACAGTCATCGACGTCCGCCATGGGACGATGAAGCTGGGTTTTAATGGAGAACAACTTGCATTCGATATTGATAAATCTGTGAGGAAGCCACAGGACAGCGAGAACATTCAATCAGTAGACGCTATCAGTCCTCGGGAACAAAAGTATCTAGAAAAAGGAACCCTTCAAAAAACCACCCTCTGGTTCCACTGAAGATGAATAGCTTAAGAGGGAAGCAGCTGAATGGTTTGATGCAACGATGACTGGGGAAATGGATGATCAAGCCATCAAAAGGGCAATTATGGATTTTTGTAAACCAGCGGGGTCAAAAGAGATCACTCAACCGGAAAGGGTCGAAAAACCACCTTACCAAGGCGCCACATTGAGAGGAATGCTGAAGAAAAATCCCTCGCCTACAAGGCAACTATTGTCTCTACCTACATCGCCAGTTACCCTCGGAAGCCTGTCCAACCAGATGTACCAAGAACCAGTCAAACCAAATCTGCAAGGACAGAGAAGACAAATGATGAAAGAACTGAGGCTGGGACAGGGGGTGGTCAAGTGGAAAACAGCAGAGATTGACCCAGGTCCGTGCATGCATTCCGCCATGTTAGAAGAAGGAGTGACATCCCACCTTGATCGACAACGTAGACTCAACCCCGCTTTAAGAAAGGAAGAGCTCATAGCGGGGCAGGAAGAGCTACTCTTCCAGTGTCAACTCAAACTGATATCTAGGAAGCGGAGTTCGAGATGGGCAGACCCTCGTACCATCATGGCAGTGCACACACAGGAGGCAAACATACTCCAGACGGGGCCCCCAATTCGTTCTCCTTCGTGGTGGAGAGTAATAGGGTTGATCCCTACAGAGACAAGACCAAAACGGGTATAGTGGAAGAAATTCCACTGACCCTGCCCAATCTTATCCAGTAAACAGGTATAGGGAGCGACTGTGTATTCTTGGGTAGTCTGCTTGACCAAGACACAGTAATCTAATCTTCGGTCTGATCAAGTGACATCCTAAGGGCACCAGTCATTCCCTTGATAGTGTAATATTTTATGTGTTAGTTTTTAATTCTTAGAAATTAAAAGTCGGAAGTAAGGATGGACGCTGATAAAGTGGAACTATTTGAGTTTTCATTGTCCACTTGATCAGTGCAACTCGAATTTAATTGGTGGTACAGTCCTTCCGTTGATTAGGGACATGGGATGATAGGACACATGCAGTCATTGGAGAGGTGTCAGGCGGCGCCAACTGTCGCAATGAGGGGACGTTCTAGGGAAAAGGATGAAGCGTATCACGGAAGCTAGGCCAGCTGGCACTCTGAAAAGGCGCACATGTACGTGAAGAGTCGTAGAGTACGTAAACAGCTACAGGGATCTCAACCGTCAGAGATCCTATTAGTCGCGATATCAGTATAATATGCAGATCTCAGGGCCGTATTTCACTTTCAACCAAAAGCGACAACAGTGCATTCCTTTTTCCCTCCCCATACCACTCCATGTTCCGAACCCTTGCCTAGAACATCTTGTCCACCAGCACTCATCACCATTACCAGCAAGAATGTTGATCAAGCAAATTCCAACTTCATCTTCATCCTCAGACATCGATGCTGACGAAGGCGACCGGGAAACCTCATCCCAAACCCATAAAGAAAACACTAGCCCTCCTACTCCAACACAAACCAGCACCGCCACTCCACCTCCCGAGGTGGACGAAGAAGCTATCAGGTGCCTAGATAGAATCCTTCGGAGTATGCCCTCCGATACAGATATTCTGACCGTTTACGCCACCATTAAAGCCTGACTGGGGATTTCCCTGTCAAGGGACCGAGCCACACCTTCCGCACCCTAAAATCCTCCCCAAAACCCTCCATCTTCTTCCCAAATACCAATCCCCCATCACAACCCTACGCCTACACCCATGTTTCCACTAGTACAATACAGTGGGGACGACTCTGAGGAAGAAGGGGCACAACCAGTTGCCACTCCCGATGCCAAAACAGAAGCTGTGCCGGCCCAACCACGTGCACAGGGCACGACTGCTCCCAACGCTCCGACACCACCGAGTGGCGGAGGCTCCAACTCCCCAACTCTCCTAGGACTGACACAACCGATAGAGGTTGTAAATGTTGATGACGATTCTACAGAGGACCTTCTGCCTCCTCCCAACGAAATACTGGAACATAGGGGAGCAGAATGGACCTTCATTCCTCGGGGAGAGGATGAATCAGTCCTGGAGATAGAGGAGGAGCCGCTGCACCGCCGGACGCGCAAAAGGGAAATCCACATACTAATGGAGGAGGTGGAGACCAGGGTGGCCAGCATGCAGAGGGCGGAGGAGGAACATGTGGAGAGGCCCCGCACAGCGCAGAGGCTGTTGGATGAGCCAGGGGAACCAGAAAACCAAGGAGCCGTTGGGGCGATAAACCAAAAGGCCGGCGAGACAGTTGAGGGCAGCCGTCAGAAGGCTGAAAGGAGGAGGAAAGAGAAGGGGACTGTGTTGCCTTCCCCAAAAAGGATGCGCCCCGCAACCCGGGGCCTTGAAATTACTGATGCAAACCAATCTGCCCTTTCACAAGAAGGAGAAGAGGGCAGTGATACAGAGAGGAGAGAGATCCGGTGTGCCCGGATATCCCGCAGGCAACAAGGAAGGCCTGCACCACCCCCCATCATCGACTATTCCCAACAAACTGTGGTGTTGACCACGGACCTCCTCAATCAGATGCTAATATTTAAAACCCCAAGTGGAACGAGGAGATTCACCAGAGGGAGACGCCCACAAAGCTGCTGAAGGCCGGCAAGAAACTCCACCAGCCAGCCCTGGCGATTATCCCAGTTGAGGAGATGTTTACCCAGTACATTACTGGAATTGGTTTTGACTGGCTACTGGAGATTGAGGAGATCTTCGTGCCAATGAACCTGGCTAAGGAATTTTTCACGTCCTTCCGGTTTACCGGGAGTATAAACATGGACGCCAGGAGCGTCTCCTACCGGGTGTTCGGGCGTCAGTAGGAGATGAGCCTGAATGAGTTTTCTCTAAGGATTGGACTCTATACAGAGGCCCAGGTCGCTAGTGGAGAATGGTTCGGGCGGGACATTGGCCTTCCTCAGAGGAGGCCGAAATTCGATTAGCAGGCCGTCTGGAAGGCCATATGCGGTGGACGTGCCCCAACTTTCAGAGCCTCTGAATCTAGAGGACATCTTATTGCTGATCATGCCCTCCGCCTAGCCCAGGTAATCTCCTCGGACAAACCAATACGTTGGCGATCCTCACTCTGGCCGAACTCTACTTTATGTGGAGCATGAGAGATCAGAGGGAAGTCCACCTTGTGTTCTGCCTAACCTATTCCATGAACCAAATTGCTACCCGTGCTGCCCGCCATTTAAACATCTGCTACCTCCTCGGGGATTATCTAAGGAGAAACTGGACCGTGAAGAATGTCGGACGCTCCATCCTTTGCCCTAGTCCTGAATTGTTTGACCTTGATTTCTTTGTTTGAATTCAGGTCCTAGAGAAGACGCAATGGGGGAATTTCCAGTTTTACGTAGCAGGTAGCTGGGAACAACAAAGAAGCCAGCCCAAGAGGAGAACAAGGCTAGAAGAGACCTCATAAACCCTTGTCGAAGGAGAAAAGGAGGATACACATCAGGCGCCCACTCCAAGGATGGAGCGAGAGGAGGCTGCAAGTGCTGACGAAGAGTGGAAGCTCCGAATGGAGCAGACGCTGATGCAGCTGGCGGAGAATTCAAATACTCAACTGGTTCTGCTGGACAAGTTGTTGGGAACCACCCACGACCAAACGTCTGCCAGGCAACCATCACCTCCCTCTACAAGCTCTCCTCCGACTCGGCACCCGTCGTCCTCCACGCCACCCTCCGCATCTCCAAGTCAACCCCCAGGAAACCTTAAGTACAACCCCCCCGATCTCAGCTTATTTTAATCTCAAAATAATTTTTAGTTTTAATATGTTTATGGTATGTATAACTGATATTCTGCTCCACATCACACTTAGACCTGTGTTGGGTCTAAGTGTGAGAAGTATGCATGCCTGTTTTTGCGATTTTTGTTGTTTGCCTGTCCATATGTGTGTTTTGGTTATTGTTTTATCTTTTAGCATGATTTGATTGTTGGCACTATCACACACTTAGCCCGGTGTCTGGTCTAAGTGTGAGAAGTTTTCCTTGTTTGTTGTTGTGCCGTTGCCGGTGGGGGGGAGGGTTAGTTATAGTAAAATCATACATGTCAAAATTTTTCAAAAATACAAAATATCAGTTAGTATTAAATAGGCAATATGCATGAAATTGGATAAGTGGAAGACTTGATTACTTTTTGGAAGAGGAAGAAAAAGGAATCAGTATATTTACATGTAGAAACTTGATTGCAAAAAACTTGATCAGTTTGAACGACGCAAGTATGATGGAAACGCTCAATTTTTAACCAACTGTGAAGGCTCTCTATATGTGAATTATAAGCCAAAAGTATAATACTTTCTACTATTTTTACAAAGAAAATTTTACGAGAGGCTACATTTTAATATTTAGATGAAAATTGCACAAGTAGTAAGGACTAAAGGCATTAGGACTTAACCCTTTGAGCCTCTTCTTCTTTCGCTCCACGAACCCGCCTCGTCAAGAAGGGCACCCCCTTAGTTAGCCACTTTGAGCCCATATACACATCTACCGGTTCTTGAAGCCTTAAAACCAAAACTTACGTTTTATATCACGTGAGGAAAGAGGTCAAAGATATGAAGTTTTTCAAGGGAAACAAAAGGGGATAGCAATAGAAGAGTCAAAATAAAAGGGTAGCCGGGTTGATCAAGTTAAGCAATCAGGTTGATCATGTTAAAAAAAATTAATATTGTTGTTATTGAGAAAAGTTTGAGAAAAGAGGGCAGGGAAAATTTGTAACCTGACCCAACAAGTCGGAAGTTAGAAAATAAAGCCAAAAATTCAAGGCTAGAAGTCGCCACTTGACCACGTAAGATATCTAGCGGTGAAATAAATAGTTCAATTCTTTGGGCTGTTGACTCATGTGTTTTTCCTTTTACAGTTTATATTTTTAAAACTTAGAACCCCTAGGACCCTACCTTGATGCACCACTACCCTTAAGCCCCATTACACCAGTAACAAAGACCTTAAGGAACTATCTTGTGCTGTCCGATTCAAGGTATTAAAATTGTGGCAATACCGAGTGAACAGTCCTAACATCTCTGGTGACAAATGAGTTACTGAGTGAATCCAACAGTGGTTTAAATTGAGCAATCATGACAAACTGACACCTTGATCAAGCAAACGCAAAAGAGAAGAAACATAAGCTGTTCGCAAATGGATTGACCTCGACCTCGGGTATGATTGAGGAAATTTATTCGGTCTAATGCATACTTGTGAATATGTGTTTTTGTTTCGAGTCCTGTTTTCCTTTTTCGTATTCTTTTACTTTCTTGAAATGAGTAAATCATGCCTGAAATTTGCCTTATCTTTTTCTTTTCTTTTTCTTTATACTTGAGGACAAGTATGTGTTAAGTGTGAGCAGTTTGATAAGGCTCATTTCATGCATCGGTTTAAGGGTAAAATGTACTCTACTTTATCGGTTTATCGCGCAAAGCAAGTGTTAAATGTGCAGGAACGCCGCTTGACCAAGGCAACAAGGCCAAACTGATCAAGCGAGTACAATAGGCGAAAAAGGCCAGATTTCTAGGGAAGATGATCAAGGGGAGTAATCAAGCAGTTAAGGAGGGGACCACTGGATGTCAAAAGAAGGACACGCGATCCTTTACTTTCCGTCTTAGTTTAGTTTAGTCCAGTTCTCTATCTTAGTTCAGTTTTCTAGATAGCTTAGCTTATCATAGATAGAGTTTTGCTTAGTTAGAAAGGGCGATTGAAGAAGCGTTGCGGAATACTTGTTATCTGTCGGCTTATTCTTAAGTTTCCCGCCGAGGACCTTCTCGGTTTTACTTGCTTTCGTAGTTTCCAGAGTGTTAGCTAAGTTTAAATTTCACGTTGTACTGTTCTAGTTAAATCGAAGTTGTTTTCGTTTTCATCCTCGCATTTACTGCTTTAGCTTCAGTTTCGTTACGATGCACTTGACCAGTAGTTAAATTTACATTGTTCAAGTTAGCCAGTTTAATTCTGCTTAGAGTAAAATCAGTAGTTAAAAACTCCCAAGTTAAAGCGTGGCAACAGCCAACCCCATGTTCACTATTCACCACTTAATACACCAACTTCTCTGTAGGATCGACCCCGAACTTGCCGCTTTACTGTTAAAGTAGTGCAAAATTGGGAGTTATAAATTACTTTGGTGGGTAAACAAGCGAAAGTGAGATCAGCTTGATCAAGTGGCAATAACATTTGCTAACTGATCCAACTGGTTCAGTTATCTTTCCATATAACTTGGTCCGAATCCGCGATTGTCGTTCTAAGCCCCGTCCACTTACGTTGTAGTACTTTCACGCATAACACATATATATAACATCACGTAATTCATGCTCACGTTACAACATAATAATACCATCACATTATCATATTCACAAATAACTTTCATACATATGCATACTCGTGCAAATACATTCTCATCATCTCAACATTGATTTCATATTCTTTCAACAACTTAAAACATACCTCACTTTCTTTTTGTTGAGCGTGATGCTTCGGATGTTGAGTTTTCATTACAATTCTAGTCTAGGGGTACTAATCTAGACTTAGACTGAAAGAAGACTCTCTGACCAAAGCGAAAGAACGAAGCTCTGATACTACTCTGCCACGACCGCCCTTACTAAGGATAGTAAAGACGGAGAACTCGCGACTAGGGGAGGAACTAAGAAGCAGGGAAGAAATGGGGGAAGCAATAAAGGACAACATTTAACATAAAAACTCAATTAACATCCAAAAAAAATATTTTAGTCTATCGAATAGTTAAGCAGCAGATTAATGTCTCATCATAGTATGGGGAAAAAACGAAAGACTTTTAGAAAGAAAGCAATTTCAAACAAGGCAGCGGAAATCAAGTATCTAGAGAGAGTCATAGGATGACGCCCATGTATAAAGACGTGATGGATCCGGGAAATCTTAAGGCTCGACTCAACATCCGCCGCAACATCATCGCTCAACCTGCACATAGGGAAAACATATGCAGGGTTGAGTACATAATATACTCAATGGGCTCATGCCGAAAATATTTGATAAAAGTTATGTCATCCATACCATAGTGAACTCGAGTTTTACATTTAGAAAAGAAATATCGTCGAGTATCACAAAAATAGTTTCATAGTGCGGCCAGACAATCAATCTCCCCACTTTTTCAACAATCCAACAATCACATCATCTTTCCACAGTGCGACAAAAATGTGGCCACACTATTCGCCCACGAGACCGGCCGACTAGCAAGGACAGCTCCCGATCCCACCGGTGTACACATCCTGATAGGGTTTGCAGCCCTACTCAGACCCAAATTCATTGCACACATAGCCCTATAGCCTAACGGAGCAAGCTCAAACGAACTAGGCATCATGCAACAATCTCAACATCAAAACAATCATGGCATGATATAACACTTTAAACCACCGTTATAACTCCACAATCATAATTTTGAAAAGTAAAAGAGTTTAGTAAAAGAAAGCCCACCTTGCTTGCTTATACACACAATTCACAACTTTAATGCAACCCTTGCTCTTCGTACCCACGTACGCACAACAACCCTTGTCAACACCATAACACAATCAGTTTTTCCATCAATACATTTATCATGCATGTCCTATCGTTCCTTTCATCGTTTTTCTTTTATTGCCCATCTCAAACGTTCACCAACATAAACGAAACAAACACTCTAACATACAACAACGTGCAACACATAGCCACATCATAGGATACATTCCTTATTCACACATGTATCATGTAATTCACTCAAAACTTGTCAACAAAGCTTATTTCCTCAAAACTAGAATCTGGCAGAACAGCGCAGTCTTTTTGTAAAAATCATTAAAATCCCATCCGACCTCATATGACCCTAAAATTTGGTCACCACACAGTAGACACATAAAGGTTTATTTAGTTAAAATTTCACACCAAAATCATGTCTTTTGCTCAGTCAAAACAAAAACGAAACTCATTGGACGGAACACACAATTCTGGATTTAAATTTGGTAATTTCTTGTGGGAAAGACTCCCATAAGATAGGTAACAATTAATTTAATCCCAAAAGGAAAATGAAAGGCATATGGGGTGAAAATTATATGGTCTTAAAGATGGAAAGAGTCAAATCCTAATTAAAGTAGGATGTGGAGAGATTTAATTGGATTTTAATTCAAGGAAAGAAATAAACAAAGTACCAATTAAATCTGCAAAATAATTCCTTCTCCTAAACAATAGGAGATTTTTGAAAATCCCAAGGAATGGGGCAAGGGTCGAAAATTATGTAGAATAAATTAGGGGTATTTTGGTTTTGCATTTAATTTGGATAAATATCCCAAAATAATTAATTAAATCCAAGAACGAAAATATTATTTCTAATAAGTAAGAGGGCCGAAAATTCCAACAAAAATGGCTAGAATAAAAATGCATGATCTCATTTAATTAGATCCACACATTGGAACATAATTCACCCTTATTCCACATATTTCACAACAACTTATTTCACATAATTAACTCAATTACCTAGAACAAATAAATTTAATAAAAGAAATTCCCATTCAACATCCACATTAATGAAAACAAAAGTCACAAATTTTTCGGGGTGCTACATGCCCCCTTGGTCCACACCAGCGGGTTAACTTCCTCTAGACCAATCGACAACTGTTCATCATGGACAGGAGTTGTTATTCGCACTCTCGGGAGACTTGAGCCGTCTCTGTTCCAACTGATAACTTAAAAAGAAGAAAGGAAAAATTATCAACACATTTAGACCGAGGTGTCTTGCAACAAATGTATAACGAATGCCATCCTCCCCGACAACGACGCCATTTGAAAGCTCTCTAGGCTGCTTGTTCGTCGTCTCAATTTTGTGTCATTATTTATCCCTCATTGAAACTTCGAGCTTGAATTGGGCATCGCAGACTGATCAAGTCGGGACACCAAACGAACCAAGGTGAACGATGTTGTCTGTCACTTGCCTGTGAACGGATCCGGTGGGCAATCCAGTTGATCAACTTGACATATTTCACCCCACTCTGGCTCATATCGAGTTTGCCAACGGAGAGACTCAAGAGCATGTCTTTCAAAACCTTAACCCACTATACTACTACTTTAGTAAGGGAAGTAAGGGTCGAATCCCACAGAGAAGATGAGTTCTACATTTGTTGAGGACATGTTGGGGATGGCTGCTGCCACGCTTCACTAAGGTGGGTTAAGTTGAGATCACTAAGGGTGTGACAAACTGAGAGATTAACTAAGCTAAACTGGTCAACTTATTCTAATATGTGAACTTGTACGACGATTTCCTCAAATAGCCAAACAGAATAAAGTAAACTGCTGTTAGAAAGCTGCAAAGTGTACGATAAAGCAAAACTTTACTAACAAACTTATCTTCCTCAAACAACCAAATCAAGGAACAGTGTAAATCAGATCTGTAGAGAATTTCATCATAACAAACGTAACAGGAAGGAACAGAATTACAACACTACCACATAACCCTAAATTAGAGCAGAAAACGAAGACTGTAAACGCGTAGACAAACTGACCTACTCATACTCATGCAGAATCAAAACTAAACTTCAGATCTACGCCTACCGAAACAAAGCAAACATGATCGCATCTTCAACCAACGTAAACATACTCAGATCTACACTACTATGGTGCCAATAACCAGATCTAAACATCATAAACACATTCCGTCCATGATTCTCTCACAACAAACAGGATTCATATGTTAAAACTCAGATCCAACAGATTTAGCAACGGTAAAACTCTTAAGTTGGAATACGCGTCGTAAATCAGAAATCAAACATAGATCAGAAAGTTCATGCATGGTAAACAAGCTTTCAACGTGAACCAAGGTCGTTAAACTAAAATTACTGAATCAAAAATATCCATAGTCTGCAACATCAAATCGTAAACTTAAAGTGAACAAAACCAAAAACAGAAATTATTTCATCGCCCATTCTCGAAGCGGAATTACAAAACCAAAAGATAGAAGTAACAAAACCAACACCAAACCACTACTAAACTAAACTAAAGCAGGAACCAAGTGTGTATGTGAAGGAATTCGGGAGTTTTGAGTGTTGGAAGCTCCCATTTCAGCCTTAGGAGATAATTGAAGTCTATTGAGTTCCAAGAGTTGGATGCCGCCTGTTTCCTCCTTCTCTATTTCCATTTATAGGAAGCCGTGAGGTCTTGATCCCAGGGTAACTGTCCTTCGAAAAGTCTTTCCTACCCTTCGCCCTTGGGGATCTTTCTTGTGTGATGCTCAATCTCATAGTCAGGTGCTCCTGCTGCATACCATGTGATCTGACTTGAGCCATTTGCGCAACAAATTTAACTCATTCTCCTTGATTCGTTCGTCCGCCCACCTGATCAGTTCATTCTCTAAATATGGTGGAATTTCACACACACTTGGCTCACATTTTCACCTTAGATCACAAAATTGGGTGTAGTTTTATAACATAACACATGCATGAAACGAGCCTTATCAGCAATATTTTTCCGAATTGATCTACATATTCTGGCATTTCATGGTCTGGACATTATTTTGGGATGGAGTGGTTGGAATCACTAGGATGTGTTACACATGATTATGTGGCACGAACCATGATATTTTATCTAGATGATTCATTGGTAGTTCTCCAAGGTGGCTCCTCCTGTCTGCTTCAGATTTCCGTCAATATTTTGACCACCCTACAGGCACAAACAGGCGACAAAGACCTATTCGAAATTGTGGCTATACCCAGAGCTCTTCTTCGGCAATTACTGACCAGCAACTAAATTTACGTTTGACCTTCTGACTAATTTTATGCTTGTGTGTGGTCAACCGGAGGGAATACCTCCAGTCCGTCAATTTTGATAATCAGATTCACCTCCTTCCAAATTCCAAACTAGTCAACATCAGGCCTTGTCGATATCCTTATTTTCTGAAACAGGAGATTGAAAGTCAAGTTCGTGCTATACAAGGTATCATTTAACCTAGTAAAAGCCATTTTTTATCGTCAGTCTTGCTAGTTCGGAAGAAGGACGACACATTTCGTTTTTGCATCGATTACCATGCAAAGCGACAATTCCGGACCATTTTCCTATTCCGATAGCAGATGATCTTTTCGATGAGTTGAGCGCGGTGAAGTTCTTTATAAAGCTTGACCTTCGTTCGTGCTATCACTAGATTTGTATGCATAAGACGGCTTCCCGAATGCATGGAGGTTATTTTGAGTTCCTTATCATGTTGTTTGGTCTTACCAATGCTCCTTCGATATTTCAAGCAGCCATGAACTCTATTTTTCGTCCGTTATTGCGTAAGTCTATAATCTGGTGGAGTTCCTCTCCACCTTGGTGGCAAACCAATTTTTCATCAAACTTTCAAAGTGCATTTTCTGTAGCGAGTTGGTGGACTATTTGGATCATATAATCACTAATGGGCGACTACATGCAGATCCGACAAAACAAGAAGCGATGGTCGCTTGGCCGACTCCCTCAAACGTCAAACAGTTGTAGGGATTTCTTGGCTTGATGGGCTATTATAGCCGTTTCATTGCTCACTATGCGATGATTGCTTCCCCACTTACCGACCTACTTAAAAAAGACTCTTTTACTTGGTCATCTAATGCTGACGACAACTTCGCAGCACTTAAGACTACCATGATTTCGGCCCCAGTAGATCAATTGCCTGATTTTAATAGGGTTTAGTAATTTTTTATAGCAGTTTTTGTGTTGAAACCGACGCTTCGGAGTTTGGTATTGGTGCAGTGTTGTTGCAGGATGGACATCCATTGGTTGGGACCTAGGGGACGCACAACTTTCACTTATCATAAATAATTGTATCCTATATTGGAGGTTGTCCAGAAATCGAGACAATATGTCACGGCCGCCCTTACTAAGGATAGCAAGGATGGGGAAATCGCGACCAATGGGAGGGACTAAGAAGCAGGGAAGAAATGGAGGACACAATAAAAGTTGACACTTAATGCAAAAATCTAATTAAATCCCAAAAGAACATTTGTTTTAGTCTACAAAAACATTTTAGTTTAACGAAATAAGCAGCGGATTAAAATCTCAAGGTATTTGACATAATAAAAACCGTACGAAGTAAAGTAAACTCTTGTGACACCAGTTTCAAAAGTAGCAACGGAATTAAGTTATCAAAGAGAGTCATAGGATGACACCTATGTATGGGGACACAACACATCCAAAGTTCCTAAGCCGACTCAACATCCATCGCAACATCCCGCTCAACCTGCACATAAAGAAAACATATGCAGGGCTGCGTATTTGATATACTCAGTGAACACATGCCAAAATATTTGATAAAAGTTCTGTCATCCATACCACAGTGAACTCGAGTTTTGCATGTAGTGAAGAAAATATCACGAGTATCACAAAAATAGTTTCATATTCTGGCCAGACAATCAATCTCCCCACTTTCTCAACAATCCAACAATCACATCATCATTCCACAGTGCGACGAAAGTGTGGCCACACTATACGCCCACGAGACCGGCCGACTAGCAAGGACGGCTCCCGATCCCACCAGTGTACACAGCCTGATAGGGTTTGCGGCCCTACTCAGACCCGAATTCATTTCACACATAGCCATATAGCCTAACGGAGTAAACTCAGACGAACTAGGCATCAGGCACATAATCTCAATCAAAACAATCTATGGCAAGACATAACACTTTAAACCACCCTTATAGCTCCACAGTCATACTTTGGAAAAAAAATAAAAGAGTTTAGTTAAAGAAAGCCCACCTCGCTTACTTAGACAACACAATACACAACTCAAAAGCAGCCCTCGTTCCTTGTGCTCACGTACGCACAACAACCCTTGTCAACACTACAACACAATCATCCTTCCATCAATACAATTTATCATGCATGTCCTATCGTTCCATTCATCGTTTTCTTAAATTACCCATCCCAAACGTTCACCAACATAAGGAAACTCACCATAGTATACCTCAACGTATAACACATTATCACGCCATAAGATACGTTCCTTAATCACACAGGCATCATGTAATTCATTCTAACTTGACAACAAGTATTATTTTAACATGACAGAAATCTGGCAGAACTGCGCAGTCGTTTTGTAAAAATCATTTAAAATCCATCCGACCTTCGTTGGGGCTGAAATTTTACCACAACACAGTAGACACATCAAAATCACTTCTTTAGGTCGGTCAAATCAAAAAGATCTCACAACCATGTTCTCATATATTCACATATCATTCACCAACGAATCATCCGCAACCTCACACATACACATACATAAACGCATATCCACATACTTTCTCATGCAAAACATCAATCTCAACCGATTAATTTTTAGATCTATGATTTCTATACTCACTATATGCATGAGGGAATCAAGAAACATGGATTCAATGGAAAGGATGAGAAAGAGAATTCAAATATACCTTTCATGTTCAAAAATAATCGGTAGGAATGATAATTGATGCGATTCTTCGATGAATCTTGAATTTCCAACTCCAAATTGATGCAAGAACAAAGGATTGGTGAAGGATTTTAGGAGAGGATGAATAGAGGGAGGGAGGCGTGTGAGGGAGAGAAAATGAGGGAGGGAGGCGCATGATTTGGTGGCTAGGGTTAGGGTTTTAGTTATTTAAGGTTTAGGTTAAATTCCCACACTAAATTAGAATAATTAAATTGTGGGAGAATAAAATAGAGGTAAATTCCCACAATTAAAAAAATAAAGTAGGCGTGTAATGGAGGGAGAGGATTTTCGAAAATTGCTATTTAATTAGCAAGGAATTGATTTGGTATTTACTTGGAGAGAAATATATTCACAAATTAGACAACAAGATAATGAGTATTTCATAAACAAGGTAACAAAATAATTTAAAATCTCCAAGTATAGCACAAGGGAGGGGGGTGTACTATGGATGCATGGAAGGGAACAATATTTAAATCCTCAATTAAATGGGAATAGGATTTAAATTTGGTAATTTTTTGTAGGAAAAGACTCCCACAAAATAGGTAACAAATAAATTTATTCCACAAGGAAAAAAGAAGGAATATGGGGCGTGTGATACGGAGAGAATTAAAAGGAAAATATTCACATCCCCAATGAATTTGACATGAGAATTAATTTGGTATTTATTTGAATAGAAGGGATTCCACAAAATAGGAAACAAATATAAATTCCTCTACAACAAGGGAGGGCCGAAAATTTTGGTTATATTCCCACAAGGAAATAATTCCAATCTTAATTTAATTATGGTGAGGAAACAAAATGTGGCAAGATTTAATTGTATTTAAATTAAATGAAATGAATCAACAAGGCATCAATTAAATCAAAAATAATTCATCCTCCTAATTAAATAGGGGATTTTTTGAAATCTCTCAAGAATAGGCTTAGGGTTTAAATTCCATGTAGCACAAATTAGGGATAATTTGATTTGGATTTAATTTGGATAAATATCCCAAAATAATTAGTTAAATCCAAGAAAGAGAATATAATTTCCAATAATTGAAGGGGCCGAAAATTACCACTAAAATAGCTAGGACAATATGCATGATCTCATTTAATTATTTCCCCACTTTGGAAAAAAAATATGACACTTCATTCCCCAACACCTTCACGGATGCTATCGACTTGTTTCGCTACCCTTGCACCTTTCGATCTAGGAATGCTTCGGGTCTCTCCTCGTAGCTCATGTCGGGGGTCAGGATCACTTCCTCTTCATGAATCACATGCTTGGGGTCGAACACGTACTTGCGCAACTGCGACACATGGAACACGTTGTGCACATTCCTAAAACTAGGAGGTAACGCCAAGCGGTACGCTACAGGACCTACTTCATAGATAATCTCGTACGGCCCTACAAAATGCGGTTTCAGTTTGCCCTTTACTCCAAACCTTACAACTCCTCTCGTTGGGGATACCTTCATGAACACTTTGTCACCAACGTCGAATTTGATCTCCGTTCGGCGCACATCGGCATACGACTTCTGCCTATCTTGAGCTTCTTTGATCTCCGTTCGGCGCACATCGGCACGGATTTGATGCATGATTTCGGTCATCTCCTTGATAGCGTCGGGTGCTAACATCTTACTCTCACCAACTTCATCCCAAAAGAGTGGGGATCGACACTTCCTGCCATACAAGGCTTCATATGGCGCCATATCGATCGTCGCTTGATAGCTATTGTTGTAGGCGAATTCAACCAATGGTAGAACAGTCTCCCAACTTTCCCCTTGATCTAGGACAACGACTCGTAGCATATCCTCAAGTGTTTGAATCGTCCTCTCTGACTGTCCGTCGGACTGCGGGTGGTAAGAAGTGCTAAAGTTCAATTTCGTGCCTAACTCTCGTTGCAAACTCATTGAAAATTTTGACATGAACTTTGTATCGTGATCAGATACAATGGTCTTTGGCACTCCATGCAAACGCACAATCTCGCTCACGTAGATCTTAGCTAACGTGTCCGATCCATAGGTAATCTTAATCGGTAAGAAGTGCACGCTTTTAGTCAGACGATCGTTAATCACCCAAATCGCAGTGTTGCCATTTTGTGACTTTGGCAAACCTGTCACGAAATCCTTGGCTATATGCTCCCACTTTCATTCGGGAATTTCAAGGGGTTGCAATTTCTCATATGGCCTTTGGTGTAAGGCCTTCACTTGTTGACAAGCTAGACATCGGTCCACGAACGATGCTACGTCTCCTTTCATTCCGTTCCACCAAAAGCGTTGCTTCAAATCTCGATACATCTTCGTGCTTCCAGAGTGAGCAGTGTAAGGAGTGTCGTGTGCTTCACTCAAAATCTCATCTTTCAGTGCATCGTCGTTCGGTACACATAATCGTCCATCGAACGTCAAAGCATTGTCCGCCTCTTCACGAAAATGGTCATGTTTCTCAATTCTCACTTTCACACGTGTCTCTTCTAATTTATCATCACGTCGCTGAGCTTCTATGATCTTGGTTCTTAAGTCTGGCTCAATCACTAGTGTCGCTATTCTTCCTCCTACTGTCTCGGGCGCTTTTACTACCTCCAACTGCATCCTATCGAACTCACGGATCAATGTTTCCTCCCGAGTTAGCAACGAAGCCAATTGAGGCTGGTTCTTCCTACTCAAAGCATCTGCCACTACGTTCGCCTTGCCCGGATGATAGTGAATACCACAGTCATAATCTTTCTCGATCTCTAACCAACGTCGTTGTCGCATGTTTAGCTCCTTCTGCTTGAAGAAGTACTTGAGACTCTTATTATCCGTATAAATCTCACATCTCACTCCATAGAGATGGTGTCTCCAAATCTTTAGTGCATGCACTACTGCTGCTAGCTCCTAATCATGAGTCGGAAAATTCAGTTCATTCGGTCTCATTTGTCGGGAAGCATATGCTATCACTTTCCCATCCTGCATCAACACACATCCTAGTCCTACTTTCGACGCGTCAGTATAGACGGCAAAGTCCTTGTCGGGTTCTGGTACCGCTAGGACAGGTGCTGTAGTCAATTTCTTCTTCAATAGTTGAAAACTTGCCTCGCATTCCGGCGTCCAAACCACCTTGATTCCTTTCTCTAATAGTTGCGTCATCTGTCTCATAATCTTAGAGAATCCCTTGATGAAACGTCGGTAGTATCCCGCCAATCCCAAGAAACTACAGATTTCACTCGGTGTTTTCGGCGACTTCCAATTTTGCACAGCCTCGACCTTCGCTGGGTCCACTTGAATTCCATTTGCTGTCACGATATGACCAAGAAAGTTCACTCGAGTCAACCAAAACACAGACTTACTAAACTTGGCATAAAGCTTCTCTTTTCGTAACGTTTCCAACACAGTTTGCAGGTGCCATCCCTGCTCCTCCTCGTTCTTCGAGTATACCAACACATCGTCGATGAAGAATAACACAAACTTATCGAGATACTCGTGGAAAAATCGGTTCATCAAGTCCATGAAAACTGCCGGGGCGTTGGTAAGTCTAAATGGCATCACAACGAATTCATAATGGCCATAACGAGTGCGAAAAGTAGTTTTCCCCGACCTCAAGTCCATTTTCGAAAATACGCCCGCTCCTCGAAGTTGGTCTAACAAATCATCAATCCTTGGAAGTGGGTACTTATTCTTCAAGGTCAACTTGTTGAGCTCACGATAGTCGATGCACATCCTCATCGTTCCATCCTTTTTCTTTACGAACAACACAGGCGCTCCCCACGGTGATACACTAGGTCGGATAAATCCCAAATCTAGCGGTTCTTGCAACTGAATCTTCAATTCAGCCAACTCTTTAGGAGCCATTCGGTACGGTGCTTTCGATACTGGCGCAGATCTGGGTTCCAAGTCGATGGTAAACTCCACTTGTCTGTCGGGCGGCGGTCCAGGCAAAATTTCAGAGAACACATCGGGAAAATCTCGTACTACTGCCACGTCTTCCACCCTCAAATCCTTCTTTTCCTCTCCGTTCAAGTACACAACATACGCCAGATGCCCTTTTCTTAGCATCGTGGTTGCTTGTAAATAAGAGATTATGGAGGTTCTTCATTTCAAAGAGATCCCGTGAAAGATGGTCGGCTCGTCGCCAGGGGCTTGGAAAGAAATTTGTCTCTCTTTACAGTGAATCGTTGCGTGGTTCTCGGTAAGCCAATCCATTCCCAAAATTATGTCCACGTTCTCCAAAGGCATAACGTGCAAAAGTCGAGATACTACTCCTAACACAAACTCTACGTTCAAGCAAGTTCATGGAATATCAGTCAGACCTCCAATAGGTGAAGACACATTCAAACCCGATTCAAGTTTAGCAGTAGGGAGTTCTAAGGCATTCACACATGACATCGAAATAAAAGAGTGTGACGCATCCGTATCAAACAGCACAATAATAGGTAGTTATTGGATCTTTCCCATACCTGCCAAGTTCTCTTTGCCCTTGATGGCTTGCTGCTCCTGTCCTTTCTTCCCTCTCAAAGCATATGCCCTTGGCTGCTGTCGGGCCACTTGTCGCATCGGTTGAGGTTGTTGCGGCTGCCTCTGTCCTTGTCCGTTCGTCATCATTCCTTTATTGTTCGGACACTCTCAAGACATGTGTCTATTCCCACCACATGCGAAGCATCGGATGCCTCTGACTCTGCACTCCCCAACGTGGAACTTGGAGCACCGATTGCAGTAAGGTGTCCTCGGCTGATTTCCTCTCGGTTGTGGCACAACCTGTCGGCCATAGTTATGAGGCTGGCGGAAAGTGGGATGGTGTCGCTTGTTGTCATACGGGGCTCGGTTGCCTTCCCACATCCTCTTGTCCCGGTAATTCAGTTGTTGTGTAGGTGGTGTAGGGTTTGCCTCTCTCTTGTTCTTAGCCAGTGCCTCTTCCACATCTAAGGCGCAACTCAAAAGCTCGGAGTAAGAAACTCCTTGGCAGCTGGCCACCGCTACTCTTATCTCGGTTCTAAGGCCAGAGTGGAACTTCGCGACCATCTTCTCATCTGTGTCTACCAACTCAGGTGCATATCGAGTCATCTCGCAAAGAACACTGTCGTATTCTGACACTGTCATATTTCCTTGTTTCAAAGTGTGGAACTCTGCTGTCTTAGCTCATCTGTAGCTCATGGGGACGTACTTATTATACAATTCTTCCTTGAACTCGTCCCATGTTAACGTCTCTCGGCGGGCGGGGTCCATTGTCCTTCGTCTAGTTTCCCACACATGATCTGTCGGCCCAGTCAATTGATAAGTTAAGCATGCTAGACGCTCCCTGTCAGTGCACACCATAAACTCAAAAATACGCTCGATCTCGCGTATCCAAGCCTCTGCCTTCTATGGCTCTCCCAACACATCAAACTTTGTGGGTTTCTCTTTTCGGAATGTCTTGATGTATTCTTTATCTTAAGGTTGCGGTAGAGGTGGTGGTGGAGGCGGGGGTTGGTTCCCAATACTTCCCTCAGATCGCTCTTCCTCATTGCTCTCCACTCGTGGGCCACGCCCTACCCCACGTCCACGTCTCGATGGCATTCTGATCCAAAACACAAGTTAGCGGCGTTGATAGTATTCGTTCTGATCAAAACCAAAACATAACTTCCTTGCAGTCAATCACGTATACGAAACGATAAACCATAAATACGCAAAGCCAAACAAACCGTGGATCTTTTATAGAAGCTCGGAAAGGGAAACAAAACATTCGTTCAACTTAAAACAAGAAACGTACTACTTCTATTTGTTTCTAACAACTTAAAAGGAAGACGACATCGAACTAGGTATCGTTATTTTCTTCTTCCTCTTGGTTCTCTTCCTCCTCCGAGTCCTCTTCTTCTCTCGGGTCCTCTTCTCCTTTCGGGTTATCCCCTCTGAGATACTCGTCAATCATACGAAGGTCCTCGTCATCATCCGTGACATCGATAACATACTCGCCTTCGAAGCCCGAAACCATTCCTACTCTTGGTCCGGCTTCACCCCCTGTAACGGGTTCAATCTCGATCATGTGTTTGTCCTCCCATACTATTTCATCTTCCTCCACATCTGCCGACTGTGGTAGCTCAAAACGAGAGTCGACTAGAGCACACTTTAAGGCCTTCAGGAAGCCTTTCATGTCGCCATCCATCCCATTACTTCGTGGTTTGTACCACGTGAACCGACTGGCCGTTGCTTCCATCCAATCTTTCCAACTCTCGGGCATCAACTCAACTAGTCTCCTTATGCCACTATAGGACGACGCATGGTACCTGCGGACCTCTTGCCACAGGGTTTCGAAATGGGCGACGACCTCTCTTAGAGCTTTTCCTTCTTCTCTCTCTTAGCGGCGGTAATCGTTTATTGCTTATCGCATTCTGGCACTATATTGATCGCTCTTAAGTACGGTTCGTTTCATTCGTATCATCTTCGTGAAGACGAATTTTATTTTCTTAGCAAATGAAGATTCCTTATACTACATTTTAACTCGTTATTCGTGCTAGGTCTAAGGCTTGTCACGCATCACTAATGTGATATCATCTAAAGGCTCTCTATGTTCACATGCTTACATCATATCACTTTCACACATATAACATGTAATACTCCAACTTTTTCTAACGTTTTATTTATTCTTGAAAGGACGTCGTTTGTACACCTGAAAAATTTTCGCCTTTGTTTCCTTTTGGAAAAAAAAATACATATTTTGGCCTATTGAATTAATTCTTTTACAAGTCCAACTGATTTTATTGAGGGCCCACTTATTCTTTTGAGCCCTAATTCAACTTCATTATTTTCTGCAAATCAGCCCAATTAATTCCCTAATTTTTGTCGTGTGTTTGTTTCACAAATCTGTTCCACAAAATCCGGAAGAAGAGAACAAATCGGTCTCTACTCCCCCATTCCATGAAATCGGTTCCCCATGATCCCACGTTCATTCGCTCCCAACAATCTTGCTATCACATGATCTCTCTCCGCTCCTAACGAAAATAATTCCCCAACTATTTTCAGTTCATTGGGTTTCTTCGATTCTCTCTCTGTTACACACACTGATTCTGTGTACACACAGTCAAATCCCTACGCTATACAGAGTTTCTCCTTACCGAAACGGAGGAATGGACTCTTATTCGCTGCACCTCGTAATGGCGGCACTCTTCGGCGCCTCCTTCATCGCCGTCTCCGCCTACTAGATGCACAGGAAAACCCTAAACCAGCCGCTGGACTTCGCCAAGTCGATAGAGAGGGAGAGAGACGACTTCACGTCATCTTATTCGGCCTACTTCTCCTAAATCACCCATAGTTAGCGCAAGTGCATTTGAAAGTGTAGAAGGCTCAGATGATGAAGATTTAATTGATGCTTCTAAGCTAGATGCTACATATATTCTTACTAATGGAGATGCGAACCTACCTGGTGTTAATTGGGAACAAATTGAGAGACTACAGAGACAGCGAATCGGGGACAGCCATGGCGGAGTCTCGCAATCCGAATAGCAGCGGCGCTTGACGTGAACAGCTGAGGATGGAGAAGCCGAGCAATGGCAGCTCAGGAGATGTACAGCAGCAGCAGCGGCGGCTGCTCATGACGGACAACAGCAGCGGGCTGATGAAACTCCGACCGTGCAGCGGCGGCAATCCTGGCAGTGGCGACGGGCTGTCGGCAACAACAGCCATGACTCACGGTGGCGCTGCAATCTGCAGAGAGAATGAAGGCAGAGATGAGTTCGAGAATTTGTAGAGAGCGTTGAATCTCCGCCGTGAAAAAGAGAAGAGAAATGGAAGAATTTTTGCTAGACTGTTTCATGTTGGGGTTTCAATTTGAGAAGAAAGATGGAGAGATCGGACATCAGTTCACGTTGGGAATTAGCGAAGAACGGGTGGCAGCAGCGGTGCCGAGTTTCGCCGGAGAGGAGTTTTTGAGAGAGAATTAGAGTGGAGAGGGAGAGCGATGGAAGGAGTGCCGAGACGGAGGAGAAAGAAGCAACAAGTTGTACGTGAGTTCTCTTTTAGATTTTGAGCATGTTTGAGGAGAATATCTATTTTGTTAGTCTTGGGCCAAATTTCTAATTAAAGTGTTGAGATGGTATAGTTTTGTTGGGCTAAGGATTTAATATATTTTGATGATCTAGTTTAGCTTTTGGGGCAGCGAGCTTTGTTCTTGAAGTGAATTGGGCAGGTTGTTGATTGTTGGGCTGCTTAACGAAATTAATCAAATTTTCCATTTTAGTTAAGATACGAGAGCTTTGCAAATTTATGCTAAGGAAGAGCGAGGATAAAATGAACACCATATAGTATAATTTTAAATATGTTTTCTTTTTGTAAAGTCTAATTTTTAGCATATCATGTTCTTTTGAAAAGGGTGAAATTTGTGCACGTCTTTTGAGGTCGGAACAGGAAGTTGATTTGAGGAGATAACTGAATGAGGTGGGCTTTCTTTTTAAATATGGACTATGTCCTAAGTATATTTATTTTTGTGAAATATGTTTGACATGCAATATTTTTGTGTTGCCATGAGACCTATCTGAAGTGGCTTTTGCCATGTATGGTTAATCGAATTCGGGTCTGACTAGGGAGTGAGTCCCTACTCAGGCTAGTGTACACCCCGTAGATCGTGTGCTATCTCTTCGAGTTGGCCGGTCTAGTGGCTTGGAATGTGGCCACATTCCTTGTCATGTATGTTCAGTTATGGTATGGTGATGTTGATGATGTTGAGGTTGATGGCGATGATGATGTTGGTGAAATGTTTTGTGACTCAGGCTCTTTCAAAGTTAAAACCCCGAGGTCACTCGTTAATGGCATGATAAATATTTTTATTGAAAATGTTTTCGGCATGAGTCCACTGAGTGCATCAAGTACTCAGCCCTGCATTTCTTTTAAAAATGTACAGGTTGAGCTGTGACGAGCGCGGTGGGTGTTGAGCAGAGCTGGTGAAGATTTGTGTTTGTTTTAAATGTTCCGAATATATTGTGTCTTCATACATAATATTATTCTTCTCTCGAATGCTTCCACTGAATGTTGTTTCTTTGAGTTTATGTATTGTTGAGATATAATCCCTTTGAGTTCTCAATTGTTGAGATGATACTCTGATTTTTATTCAAGCTGTTCCTGTTTGGTTTCGAGCTATGGTCGAGTTCTGTTATTTTCCCCTTTCTTTCCCGCTTCTTTAATCCTCCCCTAGTCGCGATCAACCGTGTTTTCTATCCTTAGAAAATGCGGGCGTGACATAACACATACTTAGGTCATCATACCAATCTTGCTCATGTCCCACATAATCATACCATAACAATATCATATTCGCACATACAACACGTGCTTAGATCATCTTGCAAATCATGCTCATATTACACATAATCACACTATCACAATATCATATTCACACATATAATATATGCTTAGATCATCATGCCAATCATGCTCATATTCCACATAATCACACTATCACAATATCTTTTCATAAATATAACACGTGTTTAGATCATCATGCCAATCAGGCTCATGTTCCACATAATCATATCATCACAGTATCATTTTTACATATATAACACGTGTTTAGATCATCATGCCAATCATGCTCATGTTCCACATAATCAAATCCTCACAGTATCATTTTCACACATAACGTTTATTCACATGCGTAGACTTGCCAACACATCATCATTTTATCATCATAAATTTTATACATCGATCTCACATTCTTTCAACAACTTAAAACATACATCACTTTCTTTGGTTGAGCGTGATGCTTTGGATGTTAAGCCTTCATGACACTTCTAGTCTAAGGTTCACTAATCTAGACTTAAGGTAAAAGAAGACTCTCGGACCAGAGCCAAAGGACGAAGCTCTGATACCACTCAATCACGGCCGCGCTTATTAAGGATAGCAAGGATGGGGAAATCGCGACCAAGGGGAAGGACTAAGAAGCGGGGAAGAAATGTGGGACACAATAAAAGTTGACACTTAATGCAAAAATCTAATTAATTCCCAAAAGAACATTTGTTTTTGTCTACAAAAACATTTTAGTTTACCGAAATAAGCAGCGGATTAAAGTCTCAAAGTATTTGACATAATAAAAACCGTATGAAGTAAAGTAAACTCTTGTGACATCAGTTTCAAAAGTAGCAGCAAAAATAAGTTATCAAAGAGAATCATAGGATGACGCCTATGTATGGGGACACAACGCATCCAAACTTCCTAAGCCGACTTAACATCCATCGCAACATCCCGCTCAACCTGCACATAAAGAAAACATATGCAGGGCTAAGTATTTGATATACTAAGTGAACACGTGCCAAAATATTTGATAAAAGTTATGTAATCCATACCACAGTGAACTCGAGTTTTACATGTAGTTAAGAAAATATCACGAGTATCACAAAAACAGTTTCATAGTCTTGCCAGACAATCAATCTCCCCATTTTCTCAACAATCCAACAATCACATCATCATTCCACAGTGCGAAGAAAGTGTGGCCACACTATTCGCCCATGAGACCAGCCGACTAGCAAGGACGGCTCTCGATCCCACCAGTGTACACAACCTGATAGGGTTTGCGGCCCTACTCAGACCCGAATTCGTTTCACACATAGCCATATAGCCTAACGGAGTAAACTCAAACGAACTAGGCATCAGGCACACAATCTCAATCAAAACAATCCATGGCATGACATAACACTTTAAACCACCCTTATAGCACCACAATCATACTTTGGAAAAAAATAAAATAGTTTAGTTAAAGAAAGCCCACCTCGCTTGTTTAGACAACACAATACAAAACTCAAAAGCAACCCTCGTTCCTTGTGCTCATATACGCACAACAACCTCGTCAACACTACAACACAATCAGCCTTCCATCAATACAATTTATCATGCATGTCCTATCGTTCCTTTCATCGTTTTTTTAAATTACTCATCCCAAACGTTCACCAACATAAGGAAACACACCAAAGTATACCTCAACGTATAACACATAACCACGACATAAGATATGTTCCTTAATCACACATGCATCTTGTAATTCATTCAAACTTGACAACAAGTATTATTTTAACATGACAGAAATCTGGCAGAACTGCGCAGTCATTTTGTAAAAATCATTGTAAATCCATCCGACCTCCGTTGGGGCTGAAATTTTACCAAAACACAGTAGACACATCAAAGATCATCCAGTTAAAGATTCACATCAAAATCACATCTTTAAATCGGTCAAATAAAAAACGAAACTCACTGGACGAGAATACAAATTCTGACAGAACTGCGCAGTTAACTTCACAAATTCATTAAAATATTCATCTTTCATCAAAAGAGGCTTAACTTTATACACAACACAGAAGACATCTCAAATATTACTCAGTTAAAAATTCGTGCCAAAATAAGATCGTTTGATCGGTCAAAAACACGTCGGAATCTACTGTCCGAAACACATATATTCATGCTTCCAACACATAATCATGCTTCAAAAAGATCTCACAACCATGTTCTCATATATTCTCATATCATTCACCAACGAATCATCCACAACCTCATACATACACATACATAAACGCATATCCACATACTTTCTCATGCAAAACATCAATCCCAACCGATTAATTTTTAGATCTATGATTTCTACACTCACTATATGCACGAGGGAATCAAGAAACATGGATTCAGTGGAAAGGATGAGAAAGAGAATTCAAATATACCTTTCTTTTTTAAAAACAATCGGTAGGAATGATAATTGATGCGATTCTTCGATGAATCTTGAATTTCCAACTCCAAATTGATGCAAGAACAAAGTATTGGTGAAGAATTTTTGGAGAGGATTAAGAAAGGGATGGAGGCGTGTGAGGGAGAGAAAATGAGGGAGGGAGGCGTGTGATTTGGTCGCTAGGGTTAGGGTTTTAGTTATTTAAGGTTTAGGTTAAATTCCCACACTAAATTAGAATAGTTAAATTGTGGGAGAATAAAATAGAGGTAAATTCCCACAATTAAAAACATAAAGTAGGCGTATAATGGAGGGATAGGATTTTCGAAAATTGCTAGTTAATTAGCAAGGAATTGATTTGGTATTTACTTGGAGTGAAATATATTCACAAATTAGGCAACAAGATAATGAGTATTTCATAAACAATGTAACAAGATAATTTAAAATCTCCAAGTATAGCACAAGGGAGGGGAGGGGGGGCGTGTACTATGGAAGCATGGAAGGGAACAATATTTAAATCCTCAATTAAATGGGAATGAAATTTAAATTTGGTAATTTTTTTGTAGGAAAAGTGTCACGACCGCCCTTCTAGGGTTGAATAAATGCGGCGATCGCGACTTAAACGGACTTAATTGCAACAAGAAAAATAGGCTAGGGTTTCATCAAAGAGGTTTGACCAAAGTATTTAATGAACAATTAAGTATAAGATAAAAAAGGTGACGCTTCAGCAATGAAATCCAATGAAGAATGGCTACCATAATTTAGGTCAAAATGGCATGGTTCAAAATAATCCAAAACGTAACATGTCTCAATATCCAAAACAAGAATCCAATAGTTTCAGTATCAACCCAACGATAAGAGTAATCATGTTTTAGCGGAAACATCCAAGAGAAGAGTGAAGTTATGTGTGAAGACACGACAACACTCGACAATCACAACAATTTAATTAATTTGCTCAACACCGCCAACCACTCTTCGCCGCTCAACCTACACATAGGGGAAACATATGCAGGGCTGAGTACCATAATATACTCAAAGGACTTATTGCCGAAAACAGTTTATCAAAGAAAAATTATTTATCTATCATGCCATTTTCAAGTATCCGTCGGGGTTTTATCTTTAGAAAGGCCCCAGGTACCAAAATATTTCATCGTCAAAAGTCGATTGATCAGTCATTTTCCCATAGACGTTTACCATATCCTCATTCTACATGACAAGGAATGCGGTTGCAAACCAGGTCACTAGACCGGCCAACCCGTACACTGACACACGGTCTACCATTGGTGTACACTAATCCAAGTAGAGTTTTCGGCTCTACGAGGATCCGAATTCGATTTAAATAATAGTGGCAGAGCCACAAGGGATAGGCACGATAAAACAAATCACGGCATGATAAACACAGATTTTATTCTCAACGATAAAGATATAGGACATTGTCCTTATTTTAAAAGAAAGCCCACCTCGTCTGCTTAGATCTCAAGTACTTTCGTCCCCTGGCTATCACGCTGAGAGCGCGTGTAACACAAATCAGTCTCAATCATTGACTCAAAAACATGCATGTCAACCAATGTTTCCCTTTTGCCCATCGATTCATTTTATATTAACATTCATAATAAAGACATGCTCTTCACATCAATTTGTTCATACACAACTCCAGATCTATCATCAAATCATGGTCACGCATGAGTGTTTTTCAACAAACCACGCACACACCCACACAAACACGCACGCGTGCATCCCATTCGTAAATTGGTTTCCCCCTTTTCACTCGATCTATATGCATGAGGGTTCGAGAACACTGATTAATCGGTTAGATGAGAAAAGAAAGATCAAAGTACCTCTTCTTAATGGAAATGTTCGGTAGAAACAAGGTATAATCTTGAGTCTTCAACAATTCTTGAGGCTTCACTTTAAATTCTTCTCAAAAGATGAAGAATTCTTGGAGAAAAATAGAAGAAAAATAGAGATGGAGAGGGAGAAGTGGGACGTGAATTTCAAGGGAGTGGGAGGCGTGTTTTTTTTTTGATTCCTAAGTTTAGGGTTTCTCATGTATTTGTAGAGTGCAAAACATAATATCTTTAATTAAATAAATTAAAGATTTGAAAGATATGGTAGAGTGTAGTTGGCGTGATTTTTGGAGAGGAATAAGGAGGAATTCGATTTGAAAGATATGGTAGAGTGTAGTTGGCGTGATTTTTGGAGAGGAATAAGGAGGAATTCGAAATCTAGGGTATTTAATTAGCCTACGATTTAATTTGGTATTTCACGGAGTAGAATAATACGGAGCAGAATAAAAATAATAATTCCCTCAATAAAATAGGGAAGTGGCGTGAATTATTCTTCTTCCACAAGGAATAAATTTCAAATCTTTAATTTGAATAAGATAAGGCAAGATTTGCTAGGATATTTGAATTTATTCATGGGAGGGAATAAATAAGGGATCAAATAATATAATCAATAATTCCTTCTCCCCATAAATAGGAGATTTTCGAGATCTCCCTAGCAACAAGCATGGGGTCGATTTTCTCATGAAGAAAATAAAGAATAATTGGGTTTTGGGTTTAGTTTGGATAAATATCCCTAGCAATTAATTAAATCCAAGAAAATAGGATTCCTCTCCAATAAGTAGTCATGGTCGAAATTTCCAAAAATAAGGGTAAAAATAATTATCGATGAACCTACTCAATCTCACTCACCCTTAAGAATATTTCACCACAATAAATTTCACCCCGCATCAATTATTCGCAGAGCCACATCATAAATCTTAACCAGATTGACAATTCCACCTCCACGTCACATATTCAACGATATTGACCATTAAAACCAACACTCAACCCCAAAACACAATTAGGTCACAAAGAAATCACACAATTAATTCACTCGTCATTAAATCAACATACTTCACGGCATTAAAACATTTAATGCAAAATTTTAGGGTTCGTAAATTAGGGTTCAAAACGTGGGGCGTTACATCCTACCAACCATAATAAAATTTCGTCCTGAAATTTGGTATCCTCAAGAAAAGAGTTCAGGGTACAATTCTATCATCTTATCCTCATTCTCCCACGTGGCTTCTTCGTGCCCATGATTTCTCCAAAGTACTTTCACGAAAGCAACCGATTTATTTCTCACGGTCTGGATCTTTCGGTCCAAAATCATTTGGGGTCTCTCTTTGTAGCTTAAGTCCGGGTTCAAAGGGACTTCTTTGTTGTGAATTACGTGCTTTGGGTTGAACACGTATTTTCGCAACTGTCACACATGAAAGACGTTGTGCACATTTCCAAGGTTTGGGGGTAGCGCCAAACGGTATGCAACAGGACCCACTCCTTCAAGGATTTCATAAGGCCCAATAAATCTCGGTTTTAATTTTCCCTTGACACCAAAACGCGTTATCCCTTTCGACGGGGAGACTTTGAGGAAAACCTTGTCTCCAGCTTGAAATTGTAAGTCGGTTCGCCGGGCATCCGCGTAGGACTTCTGTCTGTCTTGAGCTTCTTTTATCCTTTCACGAATTTGTCGAATAATTCCAACCATCTCTCCAACTGCATCGGGTCCAAGTACTCTTCTCTCACCAACTTCGTCCTAGTAGAGCGGGGATCTACACTTTCTCTCATACAAGGCCTCATACGACGCCATGTTTATTGTTGCCTAGAAACTGTTGTTGTAGGCGAACTCAATCAGTGGTAGTGCGGAGTCCTAAATTTCTCCTCGGTCTAGCACCACAGCTCTCAACATATCCTCGAGGGTTTGGATCGTTCTTTCGGACTACCCATCTGTCTGCGGGTGAAACGATGTGCTAAAATTTAATCGAGTTCCTAGCTCACGTTGTAGGCTGATCCAAAATCTTGAAGTGAACTTCGGGTCACGGTCAAACATGATCGTCACTGGGACTCCATGCAGCCGCACTATTTCCCTTATATAAATCTGGGCTAGTTTGTTTGATCCGTAGGTTATGGGAATCGGTATGAAGTGTGCACTCTTGGTGAGTCGGTCTATAATTACCCAAATGGCGGTGTTCCCTTTAAGAGTCCTTGGCAATCCCGTCACGAAATCTATGGCATTTTGCTCCCATTTCCACTCGGGAATCTCTAGTGGTTGTAGCTTTCCATACGGTCGTTGATGTAGGCCTTCACCTGTGGCAGGCTAAGCAGCGCTCCACAAATGCCGCTATATCCCTCTTCATACCATTCCACCAAAAGGACTTCTTCAAGTCTTGATACATCTTCGTACTCCCCGGGTGAGCGGTGTAAGGAGTCTCATGTGCTTCACTCATGATTTCATTTTTGAGTCCTTCGTCACTCGGTATGCAAAGTCTCCCTTTGAAGGTGAGAGCTTTGTCGGATTCCTCACGGAAATACCCAGATTAGCCAGTTCTTACTTCGACTCGAATTTCTTCCAATTTCGCATCTATTCGTTGGGCTTCAGCAATTTTTGTTCTTAGACCAGGTGCAACCACCAAGGTGGTAATCCGGCCTTCCACTGTTTCAGGTGCCCTTACCACTTCCAAACGCATCTTGCTATATTCGCGTATCAAGCTTTCTTCTTTGGTGAGAAAAGAGGCCAGTTGGGGATGGCCCTTCCGGCTCAAGGCATCTGCCACTACATTTGCCTTGTCAGGGTGGTAATTGATGCCACAGTCATAGTCCTTCACCAATTCGAGCCATCTTCGTTGTCGCATGTTTAAATCCTTTTGCTCGAAAAAGTATTCCAGGCTTTTGTGGTCCGTAAAGATTTCACATCGTACCCCGTAGAGATGATGCCTCCAAATCTGTAGGGCGTGTACAACCGCTGCTAGCTCCAGGTCGTGGGTTGGATAGTTTGACTCTTGTGGCCTCAATTATCATGATGCGTAGGCAATCACTTTGTTGTTTTGCATCAAAACATACCTAAGTCCCATTTTCGAAGCGTCAGTGTAGACCATGTAGCCCATTCCATGCTTTGGCACATCTAAGATTGGTGCAGTGGTCAGTTTCTCCTTCAAAAGTTGAAAACTGGCCTCACACTCCGGGATCCAATTGACTTTTACCCCCTTCTTGAGTTGTTGGGTCATTGGTCTCGCTATCTTGGAGAATTCCTCTATGAACCTTCGGTAATATCCTGCCAAACCCAGGAAACTTCGAATCTCGTTTGGTGTCGAAGGTGCCTTCCATTGTTGTACCGCCTCAACCTTGGCAGGATCCACTTGGATTCCTTCTGCCGACACAATGTGACCAAGAAAGTTGACTTCTTTCCGCCAAAACTCACACTTGCTGAATTTGGCGTATAGCTTCTAGGTCCTCAACGTCTCCAAGGTGATTCGCAGATGCTCCTCGTGTTCTTTCTCATTCTTCGAGTAGACAAGTGAGTCATCTATGAAGACCAAGATGAATTTATCCAAGTATGGGTGGAATACTCGGTTCATCAAATCCATGAATACTGCGGGTGCATTTGTCAATCCGAACGGCATTACAACGAACTCATAGTGACTATATCTTGTGCAGAAAGCGGTCTTCGGTATGCCTTCCCTTCGGACCTTCAATTTGTGGTACCCGAACCTCAAGTCCATATTTGAGAACACACCGGCTCCTCGGAGTTGATCGAATAGGTCATCTATCCTTGGTAGTGGATATTTAATTTTGAGGGTCATTTTGTTCAACTCTCTATAGTCGATACACATCCTCATCGACCCATCCTTCTTCTTGACAAAAAGCACAAGAGCGCCCCACGGTGAGACACTGGGTCTAATGAAACCCAGGTCCATAAGCTCCTGAAGTTGTATCTTGAGTTCCCCTAACTCTTTAGGCGCCATTCGGTATGGTGCCTTGGACACAGGCGCCGACCCTGGCTCTAGGTCGATTGTGAACTCCAATTGTCGATCTGGCGGTGGTCCAGGCAAAGCTTCGGGGAAAACGTCTGGAAATTCTCGTACAACGGCAACATCTTCCACTTTCCTTTCTGCTTTCTCCTCTCCTTGTAGGTAGACAAGATAAGCAGGACGCCCTTTTCTCACCATCGTACTAGCTTGAAGCGCGGAGATGATAGATGTTCACCGATTCATCGAGATTCCATAGTATATGGTGGGTTCCTCCCCCGAGGCTTGCAGATATATTTGTCTCTCCTTGCAACGAATAGTAGCAAAATTCGCAGCTAACCAATCCATTCCCAAAATTATGTCAAAATCCCCCATTGCCATGACTTGTAGGTTATGAGCGACTAACTTAAGTTCTCCCATAACAATTTCTACGTTCGAGCATGTTCGAGAAACCTCTATTACCCCTCCCACGGGTGAGGACACCATCATCTTATGTTCAGATTTGTAAGCAGACAAACTTAAAGTGTCCACACATAATTCAGATATGAAAGAATGCAATGCGCCCGTATCAAACAATACAACAATAGGTGTGTCGAGGATTTTCCCAGGTTTCCGTTATCGTGACTCCCTTGTTCAATCTTGGGTTGTTTCTGACTCAAGGCATATGCTCTAGCCTGGAGGAGAAGTCTTGGGCGGTAAGGTTGTTGTTGTCGCGGAGGTTGATTGCGATTTCCCCTTGATTCCATTTGCGGTGCCCTTGGCTGCTGGAGGGATCCTTGAGTGTTCTGCCTCGACCCCAATGCCACATTCTTGCTCGGACACTCTCTAGAGAAGTGGTCGTTCCCCCCACAGTTAAAGCACTTAGTGGTGTCCTGAATTCTACACTCTCCAAAATGGTACTTGGAGCACACATTGCATTGGGGTGGCTTGGGTCGGAAGTCACCTCTCTGGCTAGATGAGTATTGCCCTCCCCTATACTGTGGTTGGTTCTGGGTGGGCTGGTACCTCTTGTTGTCGTATGGGGTCCTATTCCCCTCCCACTTCCTCTTCTCTCGAGAGTGGTGTGGTGGAGGTAGTGCCAAAGTAGTGTTATCCTTCATCCTCTCCTTGGGCATAGCTGCCTCAATATCTCGTGCAAGGGCTAATGCTTCCGTGTAGGGGAGTCTCCCACGACTAGCCAACGACATCCTTATCTCATTCCTTAGTCCCTCACGGAACTTTTCAGCCAGCTTTTCATCGGTATTGACTTGATCAGGTGCGTACCGGGTCATGCTGTTGAGCGCACGGTCGTATTCGGTCACAGTCATGCGCCCTTGGGTCAAATTGTAAAATTCAGACGCCTTTGCCTTCTGATAGCTCTTTGGCATGTACTTATTATATATTTCTCTCTTGAAGCCTTCCCAAGTCATCCCCACTGCTTGATCTCGGGGCATTGTCTTCATCCTGGTGTCCCACCAGAAGTCAGCAGACTCGGTTAGTTGGTAGGTCACACAACTCAACCGTTCTATATCATTGCACCCTAGGATTGCCAAAATGCGCTCCAATGCGCGTATCCATGATTCGGCCTTGGCTGGTTCTCTCATTCCATCAAAGATGAGAGGTTTTTGCTCTAGGAATAGCTTCACAATTTCATGGTCAACCGGAGGTGGAGGAGGTGGTGGTGGAGGGATGGGTTGTGTCACACTTTCCTCCATCGTCTGAGGGGTAGGTTCAGGGTTCTCACGCCTTACGTTACGTCTTGGCGGCATTCTGATTCATTATCACACGAGTTATTATCGCCTTTATTCAAAATCCAAGAATAGTCATGTGGTATAGTTGAAAAGTGGGAATCAAGGGACAATTGCATCATAGAATAATAAAAGGCTTTTGCAAGACAGGGTATAAAAATACAACTGCACAAAATGATAGAAGAGAGCAATTGCAAAAATAGCATAGCATGAGGCAATTGTACCATAAGAGAGCAAAAGGGCGATTGCTCAACAGGATAGTAAAAGCTAATTGTTCATTAGTGTGGTAGAAGACAATTTGTACAATAGAATGACAAATCACCAGATTTCAATAGAACGGTAAGGGACAACTGCAAGATAGTATGACAGAATACAATTGTACAATGAGATAACAAAAGACAATTGCATAATGGAATAGCAAGGATAATTTCAAATTATGGCAAAAAGCAATTGTACGAACGAATAGCAAAAGTTAGTTGCGCAATGGTACATCAAAGGTAATTGTGCAATAGGATCGAAAAGGACAATTACAATATAGTATAGCAAAAGGTAATTGCGCCATAGGCTAACAAAAGATAATCGCACAATAAGATAATAAATGATGGTACCAATCAGTGCACAATAAGATGGCAAAAGACAAGAATTCCCATAGAAATATTAAAATGTTGCCTCTAAGAGGTCTTAGTATCCATCGCAATGAAGACAAAAAGAGTAAAACAAACGTGGAAAGATAATGGTAAGGTCAAGCAAATCAATAGAGTATCAAAACATGGGGAAAGTGTCACAAGATATTCCAGAATTATCATTTCTAATTATCTCCACCCTCATCTTCCTTCTCTTCGGTCTCTCCAACACTCTCTCCATTTGGGTCCTCCCCCTCCTCGAGTGGTTTCTCATCCTCATTTTCCTCTTCGGCGCTTAAGAGTGGAGGGGTCATCTTGAGCATCCTATCGACCTCTCAGTCTATTCTTAGAGGGGCCGAAGTGTGATCCCGAGTCGTATTCTCTTAGGAACACGAGAGACGTGCGGCTCCTCGTCGTAGCGATACTTCCGCAGGCGGGCTTGACCCGGTGGATAGATATCTGAAGGTGGATCACGTGGCGGTCCGTCTGAGGCAGCTGTCAAGGCCGGAAGTAGTATCTTTAAAAGGCCGATCATGTCCCCCCCCCCCCGCGGTGTGTATTCGGGCGGTCTATACCATGTGAACGATTCCGCCGCCTGGGCGACCCACTCGCTCCAAGGAGATGGTAGAGTGTGGATGAGCCTTACGATTCCTGCGTGATGGGTGGCTCCCCCATACGCGTAGGCGTTCATCCATCGATTGTAAAACTCGGTGACGTAGGACATAAGGAAGATCTCCCCATCCCACTAGTATTCTCGGTAGCTCTCAACTGGGAGGTTCCTATTGCTGGCGTAACGATTATGAATCGGAGCATAATATTGTTGGACCATCTAAAAAAAAACTCAGCATCATCCCAAGGATAGAAGGAAACAATGGGGTTTAAGTTTCAAAAAAAATACTGAGAACATGACGCATATGAAGATGGCTATATATCAAAAGATTGAGGTATGTAAGTAGCATCATGTCAAGAATTTATATTCCAAGGTTATTAGTTCGTGCATTTTCGTGCTTCGCCGAATCGTAGTATACTGACTTCCCCATAGGCTACTCGCCTCGCACTAGGCATTTCGTACCTCTACGTTCATTATTATCATAAAGTTTCACATTCATCGCACAATTTGTAATCATGTAAGGTTGCAATGAAAGAGAAAAAAAACGCGTTTCTAATATGAGTTGTTTCATAGTGATAAGGCTAATTTCATGCATATGTCTAGGGGATAAATTAATGAAATTACGGGGTCTAACACACGTCTTAAGCCAGGTGTGTAGAAGAATTTTGCCAGGTCCAGGAAAGAGAGAGGACAATCACATGGTCCGAGGAAACTAGCGAAAAAGTAAGCATTGTGGAGGAAATTGCAAGACGGAGGAAATCTCGGAGCTGAAGGGTAGAATGGAGATTTCTACGAAGGCTTCTAGAAGATTATGTTCGTGCCTATATAAGGAAGGAAACATGCATTCTAGAGGGACCTTCTCGGTGGAGGCCTCGTTACGGATTGTAGCTAGGAGCTCACTTTTCTCTTACACACTTGGGTTCTTTTTGGGAAATTTGGGGGTTCACGTCTGGGGTCACTTCCTGTTTACAGTAGTTTCATTTTAGTGTAACACCGTCCTGTCGAGGGCGCAGAAATAATTTCCAATTTATTTCTCATTATTTTGTGGATTTCACCGAGCTTCGCTGTTCGAAGCTCGACACTCTGTTTACCCTTTATTCTGTGGGTTTATGCAAGCTATTTTCCATAATGTTGATGGTGTTTGTTTCTGCTTAAGTTACTGTGTTTTTCTGGAGTTCGTGCTAGTACTTGCTTTGGATGCTTTTCGCATTTGCTCACTGAATCTGTGTAGAATTGTTTGAATTGGTTGTTGATCGGAGTAGATCTTTAGAATCGGAAGTTATGGGGATAATTCTGGTTGTTGTAGGACTCGGATCGCTCAGATCCAGAGTAGATTAAGCATCCGACGAGAGATCTGAAAGAGTTGGTTTAATTTGATGCCTAGCCTTCGTGTTTTTATTTCGCTCCGTCTAGTTTATGTAGATCTGTGTTATTTCCGGTTTGTTGCAAGTTTTCGACAACCAAACTTTTATATTCTGTTCGAATCAGGGTATGTGCTCTGTTTCCTTCATCTGTGTCTGATTCAGCTAGAGAAATGCATGTCGTTGTTAGTTAAATTCCCAGTTCGTTATTTGCAGCTTTTATGCCATACCTGCTATTTCTGGAATGATGGTCCCCACTGTTATTCGTTTTCTGTCTAGCTAAATTAGGTAGTCGTTTACACGGTCTAGGAAGTGAATTTAATATCTAGCAGTCATGAGGACGTTTGATCTCAGTATGTTTACAGTTTTCTAGGTCTAGTGTTACATTTCTTGCCTAGGTCTAGTTGTAGTTAAACCTCAACCCAGTTTGCGTGGCAGCAGCCGCCTTTGTCAAGACAAGAGTCTCTAAATGCTTTCTTACGTGTCCGTCTTCGTGGGATCGACCACTGCTTCTCTATACTAATCCATAGTACTCAGGTTGAGGGATCTTTGAAGGGGTGTTTTGTGTGTACAACGACAGAGTATTCCGTGTTCCATTGAGTTCCTAGACCAAGTGATCTAGTGGGTTCATAGGACTTGGTATCACATTTTCACACACATACACACATCACCCTCTCTCCCTTCAAATGGCGCCGTTGCCGGGGACTGGATGGCGTAATTTGTGATTGTGTTTAGTGGATTTTGGCATACATAGTTCTTAATTTTTCTTTTCCTTTTGTTTTCAGTTTATGAGCAGGGACTCACGGTTTGGACACTGTGGTAACTCATCTGAGTGGAGGAACTATCAGTTTATTTGGCAAGTCAAGAACACAGCATCTATGGTCACCACCAGATCGGGATTATCTACGGGAGATCCATTTCCATTTGATTCGGGAAGTGAAGAGGATTGGAACTCGTCTGGAAGGGATGATCCTAAATCATCTTCGGAAACAAGTACAGAGGAGGAAGAAACAGGGGACATGGCGAACATAATCAATCCAGATCCAGAGATCGGTTCGCTTACTGCTCATCTAGATGGAGAGCCAGCTCAAGCTATAGTAATGAATCTGTGACAGAGGTCCATTGAGATAAAGAAAAACATGCTCGGCATCCTACCCACATTCTCTGGGCGAAGGAATGAGTGCCCGTATAAGTTTTTGAATGAATTCAACAAATTGTGTGGCATACAGAAAAGGACGAATGAGGCGACTGAGGAGGATTATCGCCTGCGTGCAATTCCGTTTGCCTTGAAGGGAGAAGCCAACACATGGTTATTGAGGTTGCCCCCGGACTCTATCCGCACATGGAGGGACTTCAAGTTGGAATTCTTAGATTATTTCTTTCCGTCCAACAAGACGAATGCGCTGAAAAAGGAAATATTAGAGTGTAAGCATGATTGCGATGAATCTTTGAGTCAGTATTGGTCGATATTCAAGGGGTTGTTGGATGCATGCCCGAATCACCGAATGATAGAGGCAGAGACCTACTCTCTGTTTTACGAAGGGGCGACCCCTGAGTTTAAGGACTTAATGAATTCCTCGAGTGGGGGAAATTTCACAAGAAAGAAGGGAAGTGAAGCAAGACAAATTCTGGGGAAGTTGATAGACGCTAAGAAGGCATATGATAACCCTAGGAATATAGTAAGGAGAGGATCGGTGAATGCTATGAGAAAGCAAGAAGATGATAAAGTAGCAGCAAGGATCGACAAGCTAGAGAAAGCTCTTTTGAACGCTATTGAAAAGACAAATCCACAAGCTTCACAAGGGAAGGAGAAATCTCCTGGTCCAGCAGATAATCAAGTTCAGCAATATTACGGGACCCAGGAAGGAGATTATCAGACCCAAGTCAATGCAATGGGGAGTTGGAATTCCGATGGGAGCTGGAATACAGGGAGACAGAGAGATGCACCCTGGAGGAACCACCCAAATTTCAGATGGACTGATAACGAACAGAACCAGCCAGCACCACAACAGAATTTGTAGTTTGCACCTCAGCCCGAGAGATAAGGTAACTGGTTAGGAAGGAACCAAGAAGGGCAGAGAAACTGGATCAATCGGAACCAAGGAGACCACTCGAGTTGGGGAAACAGAAATCAGAATAATCAAGGGAACTCTTATGTACCACCGCACCAAAGGAACTTTCAAACCACCTACCAAGGGCCAGGAAATCAGTACAACAATAATTCACGTGGTTAAGGAAACATTCGCCAGAATCAAGCGAGTGGATCGAATCCGAGTGCAGGCCCCGGGCCAAGTCAGCCCAATTCTAAAACATCGAGAAATCTGGATGAGATGGTGCATGATCTCGTAAGTTCTCAGCAGCATATGCAGAACAACTTGCAGTCAAATAATGACGTAGTCCACAAGCTTCAGGACGCTCAGCAGGAGCAAAAGGCGGCGATGGATATGCTGGCAAAGCAATTTTCACAGATAGCCACTTCCTTGAGAGAGATGAGGGAAAATTAAGGAAAGATTCCCGCCTCAGTAAGGCCACCTGATAGAGCTAATATAAGTCAAATTACCTTGAGATCTGGGAAAGGATATGAGGGGCCGGTGGTAAGAACGAAGGAGGTGACAGATCCCAAGGAAGGCATGGAGGGAGAGGATACAATTCCTAGACCCAGACACTTGAAGGGAGATAGTCCCTTGGTTAAAGATGACCTTAAGGCAGGAGATTTGGAGAGACCATTACCAAGACCAATTGAACCATTCTTCCTCGATCCAGAGCCGGAGTTGGGAAGTGAGGCAGCAGGAAAGGAAACTGGAGAGTTCTCAGCTGAAAGTTCTACAGGAGCGGGGAAGCGACTGAAACTCTTCCCAAGCCGGGGGGAAGCCAAGAAGAAGAAGGAAGAGTCGGTAGACTTCATGGATATTTTTGGGAAGTTGGAAATCAATCTACCATTCTTACAGGCCATGAAATTGCCAATGTTTAGCAAATTCATCAAGGAATTTATAGTTGGGAAGGCTAGACCTAGTGAAAAATTTTTGATAGGCGAGAACGTCTCCGCTGTGATTCAGAAGAGGAGGATGCCTTCAAAATGCAATGACCCAGATATGTTTACCTTGCCCATCTCTATTGGTGATGTAAAAATCGAGCATGCTATGTGTGACCTACGCGCGTTGATAAATGTGTTACCACTTTCCATATGCAAGAAATTGGTAGGAGTAAGTATGGTAGATACGAAAGTGGTGATCCAGCTAGCGGATAGGTCATGCATTTGCCCTAAAGGAGTGCTTGAGAATGTGATAGTCAGAATACATGATTTCTTGTACCCAGCTGATTTTCATGTGATAAAGATGAGTGACAATGAATCTGCTGAGTCTAGTGGCGTACTTCTAGGAAGTCCTTTTCTTCGTACAGCCAAGACCATAATTGATGTTTTTGATGGAACTATATGCCTTGACTACAATGGGGAAAAATACACCTTTAGCATCGATGGAGCAATGAAGAAACCTCTTAATGTAGAGAATTTGCATGCTATTGATGTCATTAACCCCTTAGTCCAAGAATATCTTGAGACAAAATTAATGCAGGAACAGATTGAAAATTCAGCAATGAGTTGCTCTATAGACAGAGAAGTGGCTGGATGGTGTGAAGCAATGAACACAAGTGAATTATCAGATGAAGAGCTAGCTGAGGCAATCGTGGAATTCTATAAAAATCCAGGAGTAGCCAGGTCAGGGAAGACACCCCATGTGGCGAGCATGGAGGCTTCTTCTAAGTCAAGGAAAGACATGATACCTGAAGGAACAGAGAAAAATCCCTTGCCCCAGGAGGCTAGCACACTGAAGAAAGAACTGAAAGTGCTCCCACCAGGTCTCAAGTATGCTTATCTAGAGGAGAATGAAACTTTCCTTGTGATCATTAATAGCAGTTTGACCGGAGGACAAGAAGAGGAACTGCTAGAGGTGATCCGGAGAAACAAGAAGGCTATTGGATGGACTCTCTCTGACCTGGTAGGAATTAGTCCAGATTTGTGCATGCATCACATCCGCTTGGAGGAAGAAGCAAAAGCCTGCAGGGACCCACAACGTAAGCTTAATCCGAATATGAGAGAGGAAGTCCTAAAAGAAGTCTTGAAGTTACTCTCCCTGGGAATTATCTACTCTATTCCGGACAATGAATGGGTCAGCCCAGTTCACATGGTACCGAAAAAATCAGGGATTCAGGTAGTCAAGAATGATAAGAATGAATTGGTTCCCACTCGACTTGGTACTGGGTGGAGGATGTGTATTGATTATAGAAAGCTGAACGAAGCGACTAGTAAAGATCATTTCCCGCTTCCATTCATTGATCAGATGCTGGAGAGGCTGGCAGGAAAATAATACTTCTGTTTCCTAGACGGATACAGTGGACACTTCCAGATCTATGTAGATCCAGAAGATCAGGAGAAGACTACATTTACGTGTCCGTTTGACACGTATGCTTACAGAAGAATGTCGTTTGGCCTATGCAATGCTCCAGGCACTTTTCAACGGTGCATGATGAGTATCTTCTCGGATCTACTGAAGGACTGCATCGAGATATTCATGGATGACTTCACGGTGTATGGAAATTCTTTTGACTCCTGTTTAGCAAGTTTGGATGTAGTATTAAGAAGGTGCTAGGAAAAGCATTTGTTCCTTAATTTTGAGAAATGCCACTTTATGGTCCCTGAGGGAATTATCCTAGGGCACGTAGTCTCGGAAAGGGGGATATAGGTAAATCGAGCAAAGGTTGATGTGATCTCAAAATTGCCATACCCGACGAATCAGAAAGAAGTGAGAGGATTTCTAGGGCATGCGGGTTTCTATAGAAGATTCATTAAGGATTTCGCGAAGATTGCTCAGCCGCTTACACATTTGCTGCATAATGAAGTGAAATTCATTTTTGATGAAGAGTGCAAGAAAGCCTTTCAGCTACTGAAGGATAAACTGGTTTGTGCTCCCATCATTAGAGCGCCCGACTGGAATCTACCCTTTGAAATCATGTGTGACGCAAGAGATTATGCAGTGGGAGCAGTGCTAGGTCAAAGAGTTGATGGGAAAAACTATGTGATTTTTTATGCTTCTAAAACGCTCAACCAGGCCCAAAAAAATTATGACACCACGGAGAAGGAAATGCTGGCAGTCGTGTATTCCTTTGAGAAGTTCCGACCATATTTATTGGGGTCAAAGGTGATAGTTTTCACGGACCACGCAGCTATCAAGTACTTACTGGCAAAGAGAGAATCCAAACCGAGGTCGATCCGTTGGGTGTTACTTCTACAAGAATTTGATTGGAAGGTTAGAGACAAGAAAGGAACAGAGAACAAGGTGGCTGACCACCTGAGTCGTATTTTCCAAGGAGAGACCGAAGAAGCAATACCAGATGCATTCCCCGAGGAACATTTGTAATATTTGAAAGGATTTCCTAGTCCTATCAGTTGGGAAGAGAGTATGGCGTTAATAGGTCCAGGGGATGCCGAGAAATGGAACTGCCGGATAAATGCTGAACCGTGGTTCGCGGACCTAGCAAATTACTTGGTCACTAGAGAGGTGCCTAGTTCACAAGAAATCTCCCGGGCTCAGAAGATGAAACTGAAAAGTGAAGCCAAGTACTACTTTTGGGACGACCCGTATCTATGGAGAATGGGAGCCGACCAGGTAATTAGAAGGTGTATTCCATAATGGGAACAGAGAGATGTGCTAAATCACTGCCATGCCCTAGCGTGTGGAGGTCACTTTGGACCAAGGAAGACCGCGAGGAAAGTGTTAGACAGTGGTTTTTACTGGCCTACATTGCATAAAGATGCTTTCGAATTTTGTCAAAATTGTGAAAGATGTCAACAGACAGGGGGAATTTCCAAGAGGGACGAAATACCGCAGGTCCCTGTGATTGTTTGTGAGATCTTCGATGTATGGGGAATGGATTTCATGGGGCCATTTCCTTCTTCATACGGAAACACATATATCCTTGTGGCGGTGGATTATGTGTCGAAATGGATAGAGGCCAAGGCTACTACCTCTTGTGAAGCCGGTGAGGTGGCCAAATTTCTCATGTCAAATATTTTTAGTAGGTATGGAGTGCCTAGGGCTGTTGTTTCGGATCAAGGAACTCACTTCCGGAACCGAACGATTGAAGCTCTAATGAAAAAATATGGAGTCCACCACAGGTTGTCCACACCATATCATCCTCAGTCTAACGGCCAGGCGGAAATATCAAATAGGGAGATCAAAGCAATACTAGAGAAGACGGTGAACCCGTCAAGGAAAGACTGGAGTAAGAGGCTTGACGACGCACAATGGGCTTACAGAACAGCATATAAAACGCCCATTGGGATGTCTCCTTACAGGTTAGTGTTCGGCAAGATGTGCCACTTGCTGGTTGGACTGGAGCACATGGCATACTGGGCGGTCAAGGAGACTAACATGAACCCTCAAGCTTGTGAGGAATAAAGGAAACTGCAGCTCCAGCAGCTGGAAAAATTGAGGCTTGAGTCTTACGAGTCCGCGATGTGGTACAAGGAAAAGACTAAGCTCTGGCATGATAAGAATCTCCGGACCAAGGAACTACAAGATGGGCAGAAAGTTCTCCTATTCCAGTCCAGGCTTAAGCTGATGCCTGGAAAGCTAAAGTCTACGTGGATAGGACCATATACTATCGTTGGCCTTCGCGCAAATGGAGCAGTAGAGATCCAAGGAGGTGCCTCGAATTTTGTGCCTTTCCTCGTTAATGGTCATCACGTGAAGGTATTTAGGGATAACTCGAAGCTGTGTGTAGTGGACGAAGTGCCTCTACGTGCACTCCCTGATATCGCCTAACCACTCTATGAAGGAAGTGTTCTTGAAGAAATCCTGGGTCAAGTAAATTGAGAAGTTTTTTTATCCATACCCTGACCCAGGGAATCTCAAGAATACTTGAAAGAAACTGTAAATATTTAATCGCTTTTCTTTAAACAAGAAAATCCCAAACAAAGTAAAAAATAATAATCTTCCAAAAATATTTTCGAAATACCAGACTCCGTAGGCAACTTGAGTTATCATTTGTTAAACCCTTGACCTGAGAGTCTGGCGTTTCAATTTCATTTTTTTTTCTTTTCTTCTAAGTGTGGAATTGCATAGAGCATTTACATGGGGCAGGGAATTGAGGAACAAAAAATATTGGAGGGAGGTGGCGCCAGTTCGAATTTCAAATGATGACTTTATGGGGAGACGTACGGTTGCTCGCGTCATGCCTGCAAAACCGTCCCAGTCCATACCTACCGGCTATTTCCGTGCTTTCACTTTTATTTTCCATTTCATATTCACTCTCTATCTAAAAATTCCCAAAATCACTCTCTATCTAAAAAACACTCTCTCTCGCAATTTCCATTTTTTTCTAACCCTAATCGGAGTATTTTTCTTCTTAGTTCTTGAGAAATTGTCCAGTACCTGACTATGGCCAACGCAACAAACACAGGAAACTCTTCCACATCCGCTGATTCTGTGCGGCCTCGTTCAAGGCAGATTTAATGGAAATATTTGGCAGCCCAGAAGAGGCAATGAAGGCCTTCGCCATGTTTACAGCGATGATGGGGAAGACTAGGACACCCGCTGCAACAACCTCCGTACCACCGCCCATCCTTCCCGAAGTTTCAGCGACTCCAGGTGACATTATACCTGCAATTACAGAATCGACCACCGCTGCAGTTGAGCAAGACGCCCTGAATGATGAAGGAGCAAGGGGTGAGGCAGATCTGACGGTTGGGTTGGAACAGTTGACGGTCGACGACCAGAGGTTAGCATCTGTGTTTGAGGGGGAAACCCCTGTTATTTCTGTTGGATTTTATGCGGGGGAAACCCCTGCTGGCGTAGAGGTTGTTGAGGGAGAAGCCCCGGGTATTTCTGATGCTACTGTTGGTACGGGGGAAACCCCCAATTTGTCTGTTACTGGTACTGAAGAGAGGGCAACCCCTAGTGTTGATGTAGAGGGGGAAACCCCAGTTGGAGAGTTGGAGGGGGCGATCCCTGGTATTCTTGAAGAGTTTGTTCGGGAAGAAACCCTAGAAAGTGTCGAGGGTGGCGATGCCCTAACCTCAACTGAGGACGTTGCTGAGGGGAGCACCCCCAATTTATATCGAGGGGACAACCCCCAATTTGTCAGGGGATGCAGAAACCCCCATTACTGAAAACATACTGGAACCCGTTAGGGACGGGGCGAATTTGATTGTGGATTTGACCAATGTCCAGGAGGAGATAGTTTCACCGGTAAATACCAGAGAAGCCCGAAGACAAGCTAGCCGGAGCTTATTAGATGAAATTGATGACTCCGTCCAACAGACGAAACAAGGATCGCTGGGTCCAGAGACCGCAGCAGCAGAGCAGGACAACTCTTCTAGACCCAGTGATGGGGAGAGTGACAAGGAGGCACGCCGCCAAGCGGCTGAGAGAAAAAGGAAGGGAAAGCAGGCCGCTCCTTCCTTGACCTAGAAACCAAATGGCAAATCTGTTGAAGCCTCTCTTCCTCCACCCGCTAAGGTCCCTTATGCTGCTAAGTCCGACAGCCCTGCTCGACCTAGCGAATCCGAAGAGGAACCTGAGGAGGAGCTCAATTTCGAACCCACTGAAATCTGGTTGACCAAGGAGTTGCTTGATGCAATGAGAAAGTTTGATGACCCCAAACGTGCAGCAACTTATAAAGAAAAGAGTACCCAAGGTAAATATGCAAAGTAGGGAAAACGATATGATCCCGAGGAATTGAGGGAAATAGCTTCCGACGGTGAATTCCGGGAGTACATAGATGCCATCGGTTTTGACTGGTTACTTAAGCATAGCTCTTTTGAAGTTCCAACGGCGTTAGCGCGAGAGTTCTTCTCGACCTTCCGCCTGAAGTCAACTACCGATCTGGATGCTGATTCTATCACGTTCCGCATCTTCAACGAGGAGCAGGAAATGAGCATCCGGGAGTGGTCGCTCCACATGGGACTGTTTACACGCACAAAGGATGATGAGGGCCTATGGCATGATAGGATGGTTGGCCCGCCCAAGTTTACCCCGGGATTCTAACCACAAGCAGCTTGGGAGTTCATAACCCACCCAAAGGTGGGTCAGTTTAAAATGAGTTGTTCGAAAGCCTCTCACATAGAGAACCGGATCATGCGATTCGCTCAGACCTTCATCAGTTACAATCTGATGGGAATGGCAAATGCTGCCTTGACTACGGCAGATCTCTACTTCACTTGGTGCATGACCAAGGGAGTCAGAGTACACCTGGGCTACTGGTTAGCCCAGGCATGCCATCAGATGACCGCCAACCCTTCCAGTCACGAGTATACATGCCATCTCCTAGGGGCCTATCTTCGACGCAACATACTACTAAAGATCGCCAAACCTTGTCGTGATGTGGAGATGTGCTTGCCACCGGAAGTTTTTAATGTCGATTATTTTTTCAACAAGGGGCTTTTATACATGCATGGGAAGGAGGTGTGCTTTTATGCAGTAGGTAGGTCTGAAGCCCAGGTCAAGCAGGAATCGCAAGTCATCGAGGTAGCGCCCAGTGTTGAGGTTGAAGAGGTAAGGAAAGAAGTGAAATGAGTGAGGACAGAGGTGGAGAAGATGAGGGCAGAAGTCAGGGAAGTCAGGGAGGAGATTGTGGCCCTTCGGGGTAGTGTGACAAAGGTAGTGGAACGATCGGCAGCCCACTGTGATCGGATGGCAGAAGCCGTCGAACTGATGATGATGATGACTAAGTGGATGAATGAGCACTTTTTCGTTCCCCAAGCGGATCCACCTACTGGACCCAGCTCGATGTCCACCCAGCCTGGTCAAGGAAGTGTCCCTCCCCAGTTTTCTCCGCCTGCGTCAAGACCCCTGCTTGCTCCATCTGCCTCAAAGCCAATAAGTCTGAAGAGAACAATCCCCAGACCAAGTGAGGAAGTGAAAGAGGTGCCGGACTCACCGGCAAGGAAAAAAATGAAAGTGACCAGACCGCACGTGCCACCCCAGTCTGGCTCCCGCGGGGGGTAGACCCTGAATTGATTCCCCCCCAAGATCAAGTAACATTTCAATTTCTGTTTTGTTTTTTTTTCTTCTTTCTTTTCAGCTATGTGTTCTGTGCTCAGCATGCTTTAACTTGGTTGTATTTGTTGTGCCTTCACACACTTAGCCCAATGTTTGGTCTTAGTGTGAGAAGAGGTTGTTTTGTTTTCAAGCATGTTTTACTTAAGTGTGTTGTACCTTCTCCCACTTAGCCCGATATTCGGTCTAAGTGTGAGAAGTTTGTGTTTTTTTTTTTTGCTTATTGGTTGTTTGTTTTGTTTTGGTTTGTACTGTTTTCCTTCCCTGTTTCCCCCTTCACTAGGATAGCTTGGGGACAAGCCGGAGTGAAGTGGGAGGGGGAGGGAGTAAGTGCAGTTTCTTTTTATTTATTTATTTTTTGTCTAGGTTTTTGTGTTTGTGTATCGCATGGGCTAGTGATATAATAAGGAAAGATCCCCTTAGTGAGAGCGATTGAAGATAGAATGCATATCAACTTTAATGCCTTTTTCCTTAATAAGCTGAATGCGGCCTGAATGAAGTAAGGACGATAGAAGATGCCTTAGATAACCTAGTTGTGCAGCCCTACTATAAGAGCGAGTTATAAGCCTAAACACTTTGAGCTGACTTGTAAAAAAATGGGCAGCCACTTGATGCTTAGGGAGTAGAGTATAAAGGGAAGAATGGGTTTTTGAGGTATAAGCTAGACGAAGTCCAGAAATGGAGGTATAAGCTGGACGAAGTCCAGGGGAGGAGTAAATTGAAAAAATTTGGAGGTATAAGCTGGACGAAGTCCAGGGGAGGAGTAAACTGAAAGAATTTGGAGGTATAAGCTGGACGAAGTCCAAAAAGAAAAAAAGAAAAATATATATATATAGGGTAGTGATCTATGGCAAACACCCCTTAACCAAATAACTAGAGAACAAATCATAGCCACAAGATCAAAAAAATCAAGGGCTAGTATTAATTTTCGAATTTAATGAGATATTAGTTCCCTCAATCACAAATTTACTCTACAATAATAAGGCGGGGGTATAATGGTCATTACATAGCCAAAATTAGGTAGGTGCAGGTAGGAGGAGATCTCAGCCCACTCGCCGGATGAGGAGGAGGAGGGGAGCACGCTGGTCTGATCTCGCTGCTCATCCGTGCCGTGAAAAAACAAAAGCCTAAGCACGCCTACCGGTGCCTCTCAGTCTCAGAGTATTCCACCGGCAGAAGCTACCACCTTCTGCTCGCCGATGGCTCCTCACACCGCCGCACGCGATCCGAATTCAATCCGACGTTTTTCTCTTTCGTGAAATTATAAATGTTATGCCTTTCAATTTCATATCTTGAGAGAACCATATTGCTACTTTTGAGTTCCTCTTGTCCTTATTTATGAAACACAGAAGCATTCTATTTTGCTGAGGGATTAACAAAAACTGAGTCACCCAGTTTTCTTGCTAGACATAAATTTGGTGACATAATGTAACTCTCTTTCTTGACTTCATGGTATATACCATGCTTTAGAGTCTTCTTAATAAACATGCTACTACTGAAATTTTTTTTCTGATATCATCTTCATGTTTTTCTGATGTCTTTCAAGCATAAGAGAGTGATGCAAATCTTTCATGTATAGTGAGAGTAAATTGTTTGATTAGTACTTATCAAATAACTTACTTTCGAATTCTCTTATATTTGTTTTGGATTCCATAAATTGAATGATTTCTATGGTATCAAACAATCAATAAACAGGGTGAAGAACTCGAGATTCAGTGGTGGAGCCAAGTTAAGGGGATTGGTGTTCATTTTATTAAGTGCTACTAATTGTTGTTCTAGAGGGTTTGTGGTGTATCATGCATAATAAGAGTGATGTGTTTTGCAAATAAGAGTGAAGTAAATCATGCTAAGAGTGATGTGTTTTGTGAACAAGAGTGAAGTAAAATCAGAATAAGAGTGATGTGTTTTGTGAACAAGAGTGAAGTAAAATCAAAGTAAGAGTGATGTGTTTTGTAAACAAGAGTGAAGTAAAATCAGAATAAGAGTGATGTGTTTTGTGAATAAGAGTGAAGTAAAATCAGAATAAGAGTGATGTGTTTTGTGAACAACAGTGAAGTAAAATAATGCTAAGAGTGATGCGTGTGAAGTAAAATCATAATAAGAGTGATGTGTTTTGTAAACAAGAGTAAAGTAAAATCATGCTAAGAGTGATGTGTTTGGTAAACAAAAGTGAAGTAAAATCATAATAAGAGTGATGTGTTTTGTGAACAAGAGTGAAGTAAAATCACAGTAAGAGTGATGTGTTTTGTAAACAAGAGTGAAGTAAAATCATAATAAGAGTGATATGTTTTGTAAACAAGAGTGAAGTAAAATCAAACTAAGAGTGATGTGTTTTGTAAACAACAGTGAATAAAATCATAATAAGAATGATGTATTTTGTAAACGAGAGTGAAGTAAAATTGAGAATAAATAAACACATTATCATTACATGTCAAACAAAATTAACACTGTAAGTTAATTTGAAAATATTCATCACAACTAATGCTGCAATTGGACAATTTCACATTACAAACACTTTAACTGCAAAAAAAGGACAGAACAGTAATCATAATAATTTTGTTGAGAATATATACAAGCAATATTACAAAAAAAATGAAAGGAAATAATCCTAATTACGTGTTAGAAAATAAAAAATTCTATGATACCAGAGACTGAAATTCCTAAATGATTGGCCTTGAAACCGTTCTTTTTCACCGATAGAGGCAGATAAATATAAGAAAATCGAGAATTATCCAACAATCATAGCATCTAACATGCTTCACTAATTGGTAGGTCACCGAATTCATTCTTCAGAATCGAGAACTCACTGCCGCCGTGTTCCTCACCCCCTCGCCGAGAAGGAAAGGAAACCGTGCCGCCGCCGCCGTGTTCCTCACCTCCCTCGCGTCACAGATTTGGAAGGAGAAGGAAAGGAAACCGCTTAATTGATTTAAATCTCATAATGTAATTTCCAAAAATACCCTTGACCTATTTTATATAATTAAAATAAATAATATTTGTTCCATTAAGATGTGTGGCTGAGATTTGTTCTCTAGTTATACACTTAAGATTAGTTATATCTTGATCACTACCCTATATATATATATATATATATATATATAGAAAAAATCTGTTATACATAAAGGGAAAAATTCCTTAAAGCCAGGAAGCAATAGTACCCTGACCCAGGAAATTAATAGAGAAAAGGAGTAGTAAGAAGGAGAAACTCTCATAACCCGACGCATCAGTGGTGTAACTTTTATTTTAGAGCGCTTCAATCCTAACATCCCTAGTGAACAATGAGTGACAGCTGGGAAATCGATAGGCTATCTTGACGAACTGACAGACCGTTTAGGCAGAAGAGGGAAAGGGGAGGATTTGAAGATTGTAGACGATCGGATAGAACTTAAGCTTGTGGGGACGATCGCCTAAAAGTTGAAATTGGTTCATGCTTATGTGTTTTGTTTTCCTTTGTGTTTGTTCCCTTTTTGTGAGTCTGTAGTATGTCTAGATCTAGGAGTATGTACTTTGTTCGCGTCTTGTTTGTAGAGTCGTTCATAGGAACCGTGCATTGAAATTCGCCTTATTCTTTTTCTTGTCTTTCATGCTTGAGGACAAGCATGGTTTAAGTATGAGCAGTTTGATAAGGCTAATTTCATGCATAGGTCTAGGGGATAAATTCATGAAATTACGGGGTCTAACACACGTCTTAAGCCAGGTGTGTAGAAGAATTTTGCCAGGTCCAGGAAAGAGAGAGGAAAATCACATGGTCCGAGGAAACTGGCGAAAAAGTGAGCATTGTGGAGGAAATTGCAAGACGAAGGAAATCTCGGAGCTAAAGGGTAGAATGGAGATTTCTACAAAGGCTTCTAGAAGATTATGTCCTCATCTATATAAAGAAGGAAGCATGCATTCTAGAGGGACCTTCTCGGTGGAGGCCTCGTTACGGATTGTAGCTAGGAGCTCACTTTTCTCTTACACACTTGGGTTCTTTTTGGGAAATTCTGGGGTTCACGTCTGGGTTCACTTCCTGTTTACAGTAGTTTCATTTGGGTGTAACACTGTCCTGTCGAGGGCGAAGAAATAATTTCCAATTTATTTCTCGTTATTTTGTGGATTTCACCAAGCTTCAATGTTCGAAGCTCGACGCTCTGTTTACCCTTTATTCTGTGGGTTTATGCAAGCTATTTTCCATAATGTTGATGGTGTTTGTTTCTGCTTCAGTTACTGTGTTTTTCTAGAGTTCGTGCTAGTACTTGCTTTGGATGCTTTTCGCATTTGCTCACTGAATCTGTGTAGAATTGTTTGAATTGGTTGTTGATCGGAGTAGATCTTTAGAATCGGAAGTTATGGGGATGATTCTGGTTGTTGTAGGACTCGGATCGCTTTGATCCGGAGTGGATTAAGCATCCGACGAGAGATCTGAAAGAGTTGGTTTAATTTGATGACTAGCCTTCGTGTTTTTATGCCTAGCCTTCGTGTTTTTATTTCGCTCCGTCTAGTTTATGTAGATCTGTGTTATTTTCGATTTGTTGCAAGTTTTCGACGACCAAACTTTTATATTCTGTTCGAATCAGGGTATGTGCTTTGTTTCCTTCATCTTCGTGTCTGATTCAGCTAGAGAAATGCATGTCGTTGTTAGTTAAATTCCCAGTTCGTTATTTGCAGCTTTTCTGCCATACTTGCTATTTCTGGAATGATGGTCCCCACTATTATTCGTTTTCTGTCTAGCTAAATTAGGTAGTCGTTTACACGGTCTAGGAAGTGAATTTAATATCTAGCATTCATGAGGACGTTTGATCTCAGCATGTTTACAATTTTCTAGGTTTAGTGTTACATTTCTTGCCTAGGTCTAGTTGTAGTTATACCTCAACCCAGTTTGCGTGGCAACAGCCGCCTTTGTCAAGAGTCTCTAAATGCTTTCTTACGTGTCCATCTTCATGGGATCGACCCCTGCTTCTCTATACTAATCCATAGTATTCGGGTTGAGAGATCTTTGAAGGGGAGTTTTGTGTGTACAACGACAGAGTATTCCGTGTTCCATTGAGTTCCTAGACCAAGTGATCTAGTGGGTTCATAGGACTTGGTATCGCATTTTTACACACATACACACATCACCCTCTCTCCCTTCACATAGTATAGTCAAATAATTGCAATCATACTTCGCGTTTCACAATCTCAAGAGAATTATGTAATCCCAAATAAAATTCATTTTTTAACAAGGGTAATGTTTCCCGTCGAAATTTCCAAACTTCTGTAATTCAATCCAAAAACTCACAAAAATATTTTTACCTCTTTCTTCGTGGTTGGGCGGGGACGAGTCGTGGTGTTGAGCCTTCGACGATTATCAATTAGTAAATTTACACATGAATAGACTTTGACTCAACAAGGCTCTTGGGTCCAGAGCGGAAAGAACTGGGGCTCTAATACCAAACTGTCATGACCGCCCTTCTATGATAGAATAAATGCGGCGATCGCGACTTAAACGGACTTAATTGCAACAAGGAAACTAGGCTAGGGTTTCAACAAAGAGGTTTGACCAAAGTATTTAATGAACAATTAAGTATAAGAAAAAAAAAGGTGACGCTTTAGCAAAGAAATCCAATGAAGAATGACTATCATAATTTAGGTCAAAATGGCATGGTTCAAAATAATCCGAAACGTAACATGTCTCAATATCCAAAACAAGAATCCAATAGTTTAAGTATCAAGCCAACGATAAGAGTAATCATGTTTTAGCGGAAGCATCCAAGAGAAGAGTGAAGTCATGTGTGAAGACACGACGACACTCGGAGTTTCAAGACAATCATATCAATTTAATTAATTTACTCAACACCGCCAACCACTCTTCGCCGCTCAACCTACACATAGGAGAAACATATGCAGGGCTGAGTACCATAATATACTCAGTGGACTTATTGCCGAAAACAGTTTATCAAAGAAAAATTATTTATCTATCATGCCTTTTTCAAGTATCCGTCAGGGTTTTATCTTTAGAAAGGCCCGAGGTACCAAAATATTTCATCATCAAAAGTCGATTGATCAGTCATTTTCCCATAGACGTTTACCATATCCTCAACATGACAAGGAATGCGGCCGCAAACCAGGTCTCTAGACCGGCCAACCCGTACGCTGACACACGGTCTACCATTGGTGTACACTAATCCAAGTAGAGTTTGCGGCTCTACGAGGATCCGAATTCGATTTAAATAATAGTGGCAGAGCCACAAGGGATAGGCACGACAAAACAAATCACGACATGATAAACACATATTTCATTCTCAACGATAAAGATTTAGGACGTTGTCCTTATTTTAAAAGAAAGTCCACCTCGTCTGCTTAGATCTCAAGTACTTTCTTCCCCTGGCTATCACGCTGAGAGCGCGAGTTATCACCTTTAATATATGTGTAACACAAATCAGTCTCAATCATTGACTCAAAAACATACATGTCCCCCGACGTTTCCCTTTTGCCCATCAATTCGTTTTATATTAACATTCATAATCAAGACATGCTCTTCACATCAATGTATTCGTACACAACTCCAGATCTATCATCAAATCATGGTCACGCATGAGTGTTCTTCAACACACCACTCACACACCCACACAAACACGCACGTCGATATACACACGTGCATCCCATTCGTAAATTGGTTTCCCCTTTTCACTCGATCTATATGCATGAGGGCTCGAGAACACCGATTAATCGGTTAGATGAGAAAAGATAGATCAAAGTACCTCTTCTTAATGGAAACGTTCAGTAGAAACAAGGTATAATCTTGAGTCTTCAACAATTCTTGAGGCTTCACCTTAAATTCTTCTCAAAAAATGAAGAATTCTTGGAGAAAAATAGAAGAAAAATAGAGAGGGAGAGGGAGAAGTGGGACGTGAATTTCAAGGGAGTGGGAGGCGTGTTTTTTTTATTCCTAGGTTTAGGGTTTCTCATGTATTTGTAGAGTGAAAAATATAATATCTTTAATTAAATAAATTAAAGATTTGAAAGATATGGTAGAGTGTAGTTGGCGTGATTTTTGGAGAGGAATAAGGAGGAATTCGAAATCTAGGGTATTTAATTAGCCTACGATTTAATTTGGTATTTCACGGAGTAGAATAATACGGAGCAGAATAAAAATAATAATTCCCTCAATAAAATCGGGAAGTGGCGTGAATTATGCTTCTTCCACAAGGAATAAATTTCAAATCTTTAATTTGAATAAGATAAGGCAAGATTTGCTAGGATATTTGAATTTATTCATGGGAGGGAATAAATAAGGGATCAAATAATTTAATCAATAATTCCTTCTCCCCATAAATAGGAGATTTTCGAGATCTCCCTAGGAACAAGCATGGGGTCGATTTTCTCATGAAGAAAGAATAATTGGGTTTTGGATTTAATTTGGATAAATATCCCTAGCAATTAATTAAATCCAAGAAAATAGGATTCCTCTCCAATAAGTAGTCATGGTCGAAATTTCCAAAAATATGGGTAAAAATAATTATCAATGAACCTACTCAATCTCACTCACCCTTAAGAATATTTCACCACGATAAATTTCAACAATATTCAACGATATTGACCATTCAAACCAACACTCAACCCCAAAACACAATTAGGTCACAAAGAAATCACGCAATTAATTCACTCATCATTAAATCCACATACTTCACGGCATTAAAATATTTAATGCAAAATTTTAGGGTTCGAAAATTAGGGTTCAAAAAGTGTGGCGTTACAAAAAGACTCCCACAAAATAGTAACAAATAAATTTATTCCATAAGGAAAAATAAGAAGGCATGTGGGGCGTGTGATAGGGAGAGAATTAAAAGGGAAATATTAACATGCCCAATGAATTTGGCATAGGAATTAATTTGGTATTTATTTGAATAGAAGGGATTCCACAAAATAGGAAACAAATATAAATTCCTCTACAACAAGGGAGGGCCGAAAATTTGGGTTATTTTCCCACAAGGAAATAATTCCAATCTTAATTTAATTAGGGTGAGGAAACAAAACGTGGCAAGATTTAATTGGATTTAAATTAAATGAAAGGAATCAACAAGGCACCAATTCAATCAAAAATATTTCATCCTCCTAATTAAATAGGGGATTTTTCAAAATCTCTCAAGAATAGTATTAGGGTTCGAATTCCATGTAGCACAAATTAGGGATAATTTGATTTGGATCTAATTTGGATAAATATCCCAAAACAACTAATTAAATCCATGAAAGAGAATATAATTTCCAATAATTGAAGGGGCCGAAAATTACCACTAAAATAGCTAGGACAATATGCATGATCTCATTTAATTATTTCCCCACTTTGGAAAAAAAATATGACACTTCATTCCACATCACTCACGATAATTTATTTCACATAATCAACTCAATCACATAAGAACAAATAAATTCCATAAAAAAAAAATTTCCACTCGACATCGATATTAAAACAAAAGTCGCAGAAATTTTTGGGAAGCTACGGAATATTTGTTGGGAAGAGAATTCTCTATTCGATCTGATTAGAAAAGTCGTAAGGACTTGCTTCAACAAGTAATCCAAACATCTGATTAACAACTCTATGTTCGCAAACATATGAGTTATAAGTTTCGTATAGAGTACAAAATAAGTGCTTCCAGTAAAGTGGCGGATGCTCATTCACGTCGTGACCCAGATGCCAAGAGTGTAGCCAAACTCTTCATGACTATCGCCCATTCGCTGCCTGACCTACTGGCCGAATTTAGGCATGAAACTGCCTCAACCGAAACAGTCAATACAAAACGGGTCAGCTACTTCTCATTTGACATATTATGATGGTTTGGTCTATTTTAACAGACTCATTTATGTTGATCCAACCTCTCTAGCGAGAGCGCGGTTGTTATTTGAACATCAAACACTCCAGCAGTAGGTCACCCGGGTGTGGACTGAACCTTCAAAAGTCTTGATGCCGCCTTCTTTTGGCTGAGGATGCGACTGGAGGTAAAGAAACATGTTGCCTCGTGTGTTGAATGTCAGACTACCAAATATTCTACTCAGGGACTGGCTGGGGTCCTTCAACCTTTACCTATTCCATCATAAGTGTGGGAGGATGTCTCCATAGACTTCATTGCGGGTCTTCCTCTTTCTCGTGGGTACACCGTTATTATGGTCGTGGTCGATAGATTGTCAAAATACGCGCATTATGTGCCGTTACCAGCCAAGTTTGATGCTTCCGGAGTAGCCAAATTGTTCATCGACACAACATCATGGGTTTTCAAAAACTCTTGTCTCCAATCGTGATCTGATTTTTCTTATTACAGCTTGGTAGCACATGCTTCATTTGAGTAACACGAGACTATACTTCACCACAGCTTACCATCTTCAATCTGGTGGCCAAACCGAGGTAAGGAACATGGACCTAGAGCATCATATGCGCGCCTTCACGGCGGACAAGCCCTCTAAGTGGACAAACTTTCTCCCTTGGGCAGAGTTGGTGCTCAATTGTTTTCATCACTTTGGTTTAGGAACGTCTCCATTTCATGCCTTGCATGGCCGTGAGGCACCTTCACAAGTCGTAGCCCCACCTTCGTTGTCAACTCCTCCGGCAGTGGCAAATTATATTCGTCAACGAGGTGAATTGCTTGTCAAATTGCGTTCAAATTTGGAGTGTGCGCAACAGGGCATGCGTAATGTGGGCAACCGGCACAGCCGTGATGTTCATATTGAAACGGGCGATATGGTTCTCCTGAAGTTGCAGCAATATCAGCAACATTCGGTGGCATGTGCTTTGTTCACCAAGCTTTCTCACCGTTACTACAGGCATTTGTGATTGATAAGATTGGTCCAGTGGCATATCGCTTTGAATTACCATCGGGCTGCCGAGTTCATTATATCTTTCATGTTAGCCAACCTCGTCCATTTGTCGCCGAAGATTATGTTTCAGAACCTGTTGTACTGAAGAATTCTTCATGTCACGCCCAACTAGCAAACCTGAGAAGTTTCTTAGCCAGCGGGTTGTGATACTATACCAGAAGGCCATCGAATAAGGCTTAGTTCAGTGGTCCAACCACTATCAGTCATTCCCTACCTGGAAACCAATCACCTCCCTAGCAAACCATTTTCCTTCACTTCTCCTTGAGGACAAGGAGACTGTAACCGGGGGGAGTTGATACGCACTATGTAGTTGGTCCATCATCCAGGTGGATGATCTGCATGATCAATTGCAAGATATCGTCATTCAAGAGATGCAAAACACAATCAGGCCAAAGCGCACAAGATGTCCTCCAACACGCCTCCACATCCATGTCAGTCGTTAGTTATTTATTCAGTTATTCAGCAGTTATCTAATTTAATAGGATTAGAGAGTCGAGCGTACTTATAAGCTCCATGTCGGGATTCCTTTGTTGGTTCTTTCCCGATATGCAAAAGAGAGTCCAACCCACCCTAGGGTCTTTAGTTATTATAAATAGAAATCTTGTTATATTAATTCCATTAAGTCATAATAAGAATCCTTTTATCTATCACATTCTTCTTTAATTTCAGAAACTCCACCAACTTCCAATTCTGATCCTCTTGATCGACGGGGAACAAACCGCGATGAAGGAGAGAATAGATCACCGACAAGCACTTCCTTGATGTTGATCTCTGATAAGGCTAAATACCTTATCATCTCTTCTCTATTTCGTTTCTTCTTCGGAGGAAATCCACCGTCTCCAACCTCTTCTTCTTCCATTCGTGGTCAGCCCTAGCGTGGCCGGTGCGCGGTGCCTGTTGAAGGACGTGAAGAGGCACAACCTCAAGCTAAAGTTGCAGTGATGGAGGAACAAAAAGCTAGTACTAAAAGTAATGACTCGGTGCATTCCGTTGGTGCTCAAGATCCACACAAGACCAGATGTACTAGATCTATATCACTTGGATGCATAGGCTGAAAGAATCCAGCTAATATGAAGGACCACAAGCTCTCATATAGAGACGTGGTTGTACGAGGGATTGCAAGGTAGAATTGATTAAGTTTATGTTATGATTAGTCAGATAAATTGATGAATATCATTAGTGGTACTGAATTAGTAAAAGTTCTGGATACTTCTTTGTAATAGCCGAGATCTAATTTCTCGAGAGTGTATGAAATAAACACTAGATATTTAAAGAATGAGAATGAAAGAGTATATATTATCTCTTGAGTAAACGAAAACACAACGTTTGGTATCGAGCTAAGTCTAAAATTACAAACGTTGAACATACAGTGAAAATAAAGGAAATGAAATCCGACAACTATAGAAAAAATACATGTGTTGAAACAAAGAAAAAGAGAAGAGGAAAGAATGAGTGAGAGTTCAGATTGAACTAATACAACCGAGAGTTCCTAGAGAACTTCCTCGGCCTTCAGCGCGAGCCGTCTCGGCCCAGAACAGGAGTGGCTCGACGGGCTGGAAGGTTGGGTGATGAACCATGTGTAGCCAGCCTCTGGGTCCTGCCCAAGATGCAATTCAATTATACAACATGTTCATAAGAGAAAGGGCGTTGTAAACTCTCTCCAAAGGGGAAAAGGGAGACAATACCTTTTGAAAGATGGAGAATTTGCTTGAGCTGAACAGGCAATTCCATCCAGCCTTTCACTCCATTAGTGAGCAGCTCGTACCTCTGCCAGATAAGCCTGCCATGGTCCAGAAATCAGCCACCCAATACCTGCTCCTGTGTGCACCTGTTGTGTGCACACAGGAAAATTCATAAATGAACCTAGTACTAGACCCACACATGAAGCCAAAAACGGTTAAAGTACGACAGATTATGATAGAAACCCAGCAGCTCACATAACTCACGAGTACACCCCCATATGCCACCAATATCAGTTAGAAAATGTGCCTAAGGACCCAGGGTACATGCCCTGCGGAGCTGCAGAGAAGCCAGACATTTTGGCACAGCCTGAGGCTCCTTTTTAGGCCAAGTACACCAGCCTTTTCTCAGGCTTTCAGTTAGGCAACAAGTATAAATAGGCCTCAGCCTCTTCCTCCCTCATTATCGCAAGCAATCGCACTATAGTGAGGCGAAGAGAGGGAAGGACCGAGGCAGTGAGAGGAACCGAGGCAGTGAGAAGGACTGAAGTTGAGCTAAGGGAGAGAGGTAAGATTTCGTTCCCTCTCAGGCAGGCTCAAGCAATGTTAATTCCATCAACTCATCATGTAGCATAAAGCACTAGATAGCTGAGAGCCGAGGCTCACCACAGAACACCATCTATAGCAATAGAACGAGTTCACATAAGTAGAAACAACCACGAATTCACAACACTTCCGACACAATCATACGATGCCAAGTTTAACTAGTACAAGGGCTGAGCATAGATCGAAAAGAAAATCAAATCATCAACAAATCGAGGGATTTCCCTGAACAGAAACTTAGCACAAACGAAGCGTCCTAAAACTTACAGAACAATAACCCCTTCAACATAAGACTCAAGCTTTAAAAAGTAAGTGGCAATTTAGATAGGAGACTTAGCTACGGCGGCGAGTGATGGAGCTCTCGACCGAAACCAAAACTCGGAGATGCGATGTTCTGTTCTGTCGAGCGTGGACGACGACGAGGCCTCGTAGCAGCGCCGCCGCTAGACAGATCTGACCCGGCGGGCGAGAGGCAGTGGTAGCAAACTACAGTGCCCAACCAGATAGCCGGCGAGGCGGCTGCTTCACCGTGTCGGGACGACTCCGAGGCCACAGCTGCGCGGTGCTGACTAGATGGCGACCAGTCCTCCACCTGCCTAGGGTTTCCCAATTGAGGTCCCTATCATTCAAGAAGAGGCGAGCTTCGACGGCGCGGAGGGAGCGCCGACCGGAGTAGTGATACGCCGATAAGGAGACGTCGAGAGGTTCCGTCGGCGACGTTCCGGCGAGTCGAGTGGAGCGGCAGATTTCTGATTAGGGATTTGACTCCCTCAATTTGGGGAAAAATAAGAGAGGAAGGGAGAGAGCTGGCAGATGATGAGTATAACTCGAGATTGGGCCATTTCTTTTGGGCTTTGGTGTAGATTCTTAAAGGATTAGAATTTGTGCCTCCCTGATCTTTGGGCCAGGAGGTTCAAGAAATAAAAGAGTTTTTCTCCATTAAGTAATTGGGCCAGAAGAATAAAATAAAGTGGGCCATATAAGGAAGGGAGATATAGAGTTGGGCCACTGCAGTGAAACCGGGCCTTGTGTTTAATAATTAAAATTTTGAGCCACCGCTCTAAATGGATCCGGGATTTTCAGAAGAGAAATTCCCCAAGCCAGGGAAGAAAAGAAATTATTAAGCCGTGTTGAAATAGTGCCCAGTAAATAAATAGATGAGAATTTTATTAGTCACAGAAAGTATTTCAAAATACCTATGGAAAGCGATCTGAGAATTTATAGCATACCTGAGTAGTTCGGCAAGACTCCGAATAAATTAAATCGTTGATTTAATTAAAGATTTTAGAAAGAAGAAAGTGAAATAATAAGCACACGCTTAGGCATGCATACATGCAAGATAAATAATTACTTAAAGCCCAATTTAAGTATATAATTTTTTATAAAGGAACGTCGCCGCACGACGAGTAACCTCAAGTCAGGAAGTGCCCGTTTGAAAGAGTTGAGCAAACGAGGTCGGCTTTTCTTTCAGAACGTGATTTTACGTGAAAACGTGCATATTTTGAGATGAGTTTTCATGCCTTGTTTTATTCATGATTGCCTATCTGTTGGCTATGCCAAACAAGTTAAATCGAATTCGGGTCCCAGTAGGGCTGAAAATCCTACTCGGACTAGTGTACACATAGGGACTGTGTGCTAGCGCAAGCGTTGGCCGGTCCAGTGACCGTCGTGGAATGTGGCCACATTCCCGGTTCACACAGATCAGATATGGTATTTCATGAGAAACTTTACGACTGCAGTCTACTTTCAGAAAGAAATAAACAGTTTTAGTGACCGGGAATTGTTTCAGAAAAACCCCGTGTTCAGTTAAGTTTGGCTGACAACTAAAAGAGAAATGTTTTCGGCATGAGCCCACTGAGTATACCAAGTACTCAGCCCTGCATATTATTTTTCTTAATGTCCAGGTTGATTGTTGTCGAAGCGGAGGAGGTGTTGGGAAAGAAAATAAATTAAGAAGTAAGGTAGCTGATGTAGTATGTCTTCATACATATTACATCGTCTTGGTACTCTTCCGCTGCAAGAATATAAAATATGTTTTAGTGAAGACAAATGCCCAGAGATTACTCTAATTCTCTATGGTTGTATCATTTTTCACATTCAGACAAGATTCCCTTTGAATTAAGCATTATCTATGATGAGTTTTAGACCATTTAGTACGTTTAGTCGTATCAGAGCACCGTTCTTTCGCTCTGACCCAAGAACCTTCCTTAAAGCGTCAGTCCAGAATAATAGTACTAGGCTAGGAAGTGAGCAAGATGATAAGTACAAAGATCCCAACACCTCGGCTCGACACGATCAACTGCAGCAGAAAAGGGGTTGACGCCCCCTCTAGAAGATGTTCACAGTCCTATATGGGAATGAAAATGTTTGTTGAAATGTTTGCATGATGCAACGTGATAGTTGATACTTTGCATAAGATATGCTTAATGTATCTGTGATTTTTTCAAAGAGCTTGACAGAAATGTATAGATGTCATGTGAGACTATGTATGTGAACCTAGAGTGCTTTAGAAAAGTACCTTAGGTGAGACATATGTGACCAAGTACTAGTAGAACGAGAATTTATTACCGCCTTCAAGGGCCACGATATCAGCTAACACCCATCAGTTGGGGTGAACCCCTAATTCTAAGGAATTATGAGATAGTAACGATGAACCAATAAGTCCCAAATGCCTTTATAAAGACCAAGTCATAACGAAACTAGTATACCTTCAATTCTGGTCGGAAGATGTATCCCTACATTAAAAGAGATCGTACCCGCGATCTAGTAAAGTGATCTAATCTGGCGTAACAGGCCTAAAGTGACTACGTGACCCAGAAACAATACTTATAGCATGCTATGAAGTATGACCTCCAGCGTTCTAAGTTATCGAGAGCAATATAAAAGTATGACCTCCAGCTGCAGTTACAACAACAGGAGAAACCATATCTTGGAATGTATGGTTTCCTAGAACGCAGTTATCATGTCCGAGCTTGTAGCACCCCGGAAATTGTGACTTTTTTTTTATTATTTTTATTTGATGGCTTATTTTATTTTAATTAATGTGGATGTTGAATGAGAATTTCTTTTGTGAAAATTGAGTCTCTATGTGATTGAGTTAATTATGTGAAATTAGTTGTTGTGAGTTATGTGAAAGAATGTGATTAAATTTCTAATGTGTGAATTAAATTAAATGGGATCATGCATAATTATTCTAGCCATTTTATTGGAATTTTCGGCCCTCCTATTTATTGGAAACAATATTTTCTTTCTTGGATTTAATTAATTGTTTTGGGATATTTATCGAAATTAAATCCAAACCAAATTGTCCCTATTTATTATACATGATTTTCGACCCCTTGTCCATCCCTTCAGATTTTCGAAATTCTCCTATTAATTAGGAGAAGGAATTATTTTGTTGATTTAATTGGTACTTTATTTATTTCCTTCCTTCAATTAAAATCCAATTAAATCTTACCATATCTTGCCAAATCTCTCCATATCCTATTTTAATTAAGATTTGACTCTTTCCTTCTTTGAGACCTCTATTTTATTCTTCCACAATTTTATTTATTTTATTTAATTGTGGGATTTATCCTACACTATAAATTAAAAGAACCCTAACCCTAGCCCCATTATTCACGCCACTCTCACCCTCTCATCTCTCCCACAAATTTTTCCCTCTCTTCCTCTCCTTCTCCACCAATCCTTCACCAAATCTTTTGTTCTTGCATCAATTTGGAGTAGGAAATTCAAGATTCATCGAAGAATAGCATCAATTATCTTTCCTACCTATTGTTTTTTAACAATAAAGGTATACTTGAATCGGTTGGGAAGGATGTTTGCATGAGAAAGTATGTGTATGTGCGTTTATGTATGTGTATGTGTGAGGTTGTGGATGATTCGTTGGTGAATGATATGTGAATATATGGGAACATGGTTGTGAGATCTTTTTGAAGCATGATTATGTGTCGGAAGCATGAATATATGTGTTTGGATGAATGATGGATAAACCCTAATTCGAATTTGTGAAGCATGAAAACTGTGGTGTTCGGACAGTAGATTCCGACGTGTGTTTGACCAACCAAACGATCTTATTTTGGCACGAATTTTTAACTGAGTAAAATTTAAGATGTCTTTTGTATAAATTTCAGCCTCTTTTGATGAAAGATGAATTTTTAACGAATTTTTGAAGTAAACTGCGCAGTTCTGTAAGAATTTGTATTCTCATCCAGTGAGTTTCGTTTTTTATTTGACCGACCTAAAGATGTGATTTTGATGTGCAATTTTAACTGGATGATCTTTAATGTGTCTACTTTGTTGTACTAAAATTTCAGTACCAACGAAGGTCAGATGGATTTTTAATGATTTTTACAAAACAACTGCGCAGTTCTACCAAATTTCTTTCATGTTAAAATAATACTTGTTGTCAAGTTTGAATGAATTACATGATGCATGTGTGATTAAGGATCGTATCTTATGGCGTGGTTATGTGTTATACGTTGAGGTATACTATAGTTTTTTTCCTTATGTTGGTGAACGTTTGGGATGGGTAATTTAAGAAAACGATAAAAGGAACGATAGGGCATGCATGAGTAATGTGTTGATAGAAAACTGATTGTGTTGTATTATGTGGTTATGATGTTGATAACGGTTGTTGTGCGTACGTGGGTACGAAGAGCAAGGATTTCAATAAAGTTGTGAACCGTGTTTGTAAGCAATCGAGGTGGGCTTTCTTTACTAAAACTCTTTTACGTTTCAAAATTATGATATTGGAGATATAAGGGTGGTTTAAAGTGTTATGTCATGCCGTGATTGTTTTGATGTTGAGATTGTTGCCTGATGCCTAGTTCGTTTGAGCTTGCTCCGTTAGGCTATAGGGCTATGTTGAGATTGTGCTTGATGCCTAGTTTGTGAGTTCGCTCCATTAGGCTATAGGGCTATGATAAACGAATTTACGTCTGAGTAGTGCCGCAAACCCTATCAGACTGTGTACACAGAGGGGATCTTGAGCCGTCCTTCCTAGTCGGCCGGTCTCGTGGGCGAATAGTGTGGTCACACTTTCATCGCACTATGGTAAGAGGATATGAATGATTGATTGTTGAGAAAGTGGGGAGATTGTTTTGCCTGGCCAGGCTATGAAACTGTTTTTGTGATACTCGATGATATTTCTTTTCTAAAATGTTAAAACTCGAGTTCACTATGGTATGGATGACATAATTTTATCAAATATTTTGGCGTGTGTTCACTGAGTATATCAAATACTCAGCCCTGCATATGTTTTCTTTATGTGCAGGTTGAGCGGGGTGTTGCGATGGATGTTGAGTCGGCTTAGGAAATTTGGATGCGTTGTGTCTTCATACATAGGCGTCATCCTATGACTCTCTTTGATAACTTATTTCCGCTGCTACTTTTGAAAACTGATGTCACAATAGTTTACTTTACTTCGTATGACTTTATTATGTCAAATACTTTGAGACTTTAATCCGTTGCTTATTTTGTTACACTAAAATGTTTTTGTAGACTAAAGTATTTTCCCTTTTGGGAGTTAATTAGATTTTTGCATTAAGTGTCAACTTTTATTTTGTCCCTCATTTCTTCCCCGCTCCTTAGTCCCTCTCTTCGTCACGTTTTCCCCGTCTTCACTATCCTTAGTAAGGGCGGCCGTGACAAAGTGGTATCAGAGCTTCGTTCTTTCGCTCTAGTCTGAGAGTCTTCTTTCAGATTAAGTCTAGATTAGTACCCCTAGACTAAAAGTGTCACGAAGGCTCAACATCCGAAGCATCACGCTCAACCACAAGAAAGTGAGGTATGTTTTAAGTTATTGAAAGAATATGGAATTGATGATGATATGATAAGGGTGTATTCGCTAGAGTATGCATGTGTATGGAAGTTATGTGTGAATATGCTAATGTGATGATACGATTATGTTAGAACGTGAGCATGAATTGTGTGATGTCATAAAGGTGTGTTATGTGTGAAAGTATTATGACATGGGAGTCAGAAGATAAGATGAAAGAGAAGTAACCCGATTTGTTTTTGTGAGACGACCAAATTTTGGGACGAAATTTCTGTTAAGAGGGGAAGGATGTAGCACCCCGGAAATTGTGACTTTTTTTATTATTTTTATTTGATGGCTTAGTTTATTTTAATTAATGTGGATGTTGAATGAGAATTTCTTTTGTGAAAATTAAGTCTCTATGTGATTGAGTTAATTATGTGAAATTAATTGTTGTGAGTTATGTGAAAGAATGTGATTAAATTTCCAATGTGTGAATTAAATTAAATGGGATCATGCATAATTATTCTAGCCATTTTATTGGAATTTTCGGCCCTCCTATTTATTGGAAACAATATTTTTTTTTCTTGGATTTAATTAATTATTTTGGGATATTTATCCAAATTAAATCTAAACCAAATTGTCCCTATTTTATTCTACATGATTTTCGACCCCTTGTCCATCCCTTGAGATTTTCGAAATTCTCCTATTAATTAGGATAAGGAATTATTTTGTATATTTAATTGGTACTTTGTTTATTTCCTTCCTTCAATTAAAATCCAATTAAATCTTACCATATCTTGCCAAATCTCTCCATATCCTATTTTAATTAAGATTTGACTCTTTCCTTCTTTGAGACCTCTATTTTATTCTTCCGCAATTTAATTTGTTTTATTTAATTGTGGGATTTATCCTAGACTAAAAATTAAAAGAACCCTAACCCTAGCCCCATTATTCACGCCACTCTCTCCCTCTCCTCTCTCCCACAGGTTTTTCCCTCTCTTCCTCTCCTTCTCCACCAATCCTTCACCAAATCTTTTGTTCTTGCATCAATTTGGAGTAGAAAATTCAAGATTCATCGAAGAATCGCTTCAATTATCTTTCCTACCTATTGTTTTTGAACAATAAAGGTATACTTGAATCATCTTTCTTATTCTAACCATTGAATCCATGTTTCTTTATCCCCTCATGCATATAGCGAGTGTAGAAATCGTAGATCTAAAAATTAATCTGTTGGGAAGGATGTTTGCATGAGAAAGTATGTGTATGTGCGTTTATGTATGTGTATGTGTGAGGTTGTGGATGATTCGTTGGTGAATGATATGTGAATATATGAGAACATGGTTGTGAGATCTTTTTTAAGCATGATTATGTGCCGGAAGCATGAATATATGTGTTTGGATGAATGATAGATAAACCCTAATTCGAATTTGTGAAGCATGAAAACTGTGGTGTTCGGACAGTAGATTCCAACGTGTGTTTGACCGACCAAACGATCTTATTTTGGCACGAATTTTTAACTGAGTAAAATTTGAGATGTCTTTTGTATAAATTTCAGCCTCTTTTGGCGAATGATGAATATTTAATGAATTTTTGAAGTTAACTGCGCAGTTCTGTCAGAATTTGTATTCTCGTCCAGTGTGTTTCATTTTTGATTTGACCAACCTAAAGATGTGATTTTGATGTGCAATTTTAACTAGATGATCTTTGATGTATCTACTGTGTTGTAGTAAAATTTCAGTCCCAACGGAGGTCAGATGGACTTTTAATGATTTTTACAAAACAACTGCGCAGTTCTGCCAGATTTCTGTCATGTTAAAATAATACATGTTGTCAAGTTTGAATGAATTACATGATGCATGTGTGATTAAGGAACGTATCTTATGTCGTGGTTATGTGTTATACGTTGAGGTATACTATGGTTTGTTTCCTTATGTTGGTGAACGTTTAGGATGGGTAATTTAAGAAAACGATGAAAGGAACGATAGGGCATGCATGAGTAATGTGTTGATAGAAAACTGATTGTGTTGTATTATGTGGTTATGATGTTGATAAGGGTTGTTGTGCGTACGTGGGTACAAAGAGCAAGGATTTCAATAAATGTGTGAACCGTGTTTGGAAGCAATCGAGGTGGGCTTTCTTTACTAAAACTCTTTTACGTTTGAAAATTATGATATTGGAGATATAAGGGTGGTTTAAAGTGTTATGTCATGCTGTGATTGTTTTGATGTTGAGATTGTTGCCTGATGCCTAGTTCGTTTGAGCTTGCTCCGTTAGGCTATAGGGCTATGTTGAGATTGTGCTTGATGCCTAGTTTGTGAGTTCGCTCCATTAGGCTATAGGGCTATGATAAACGAATTCGGGTCTGAGTACACAGAGGGGATCTTGAGTCGTCCTTCCTAGTCGGCCGGTCTCGTGGGCGAATAGTGTGGCCACACTTTCGTCGCACTATGGTAAGAGGATGTGAATGATTGATTGTTGAGAAAGTGGGGAGATTGTTTTGCCTGGCCAGGCTATGAAACTGTTTTTGTGATACTCAATGATATTTCTTTTCTAAAATGTTAAAACTCGAGTTCACTATGGTATGGATGACATAACTTTTATCAAATATTTTGGCGTGCGTTCACTGAGTATATCAAATACTCAGCCCTGCATATGTTTTCTTTACGTGCAGGTTGAGCGGGGTGTTGCGATGGATGTTGAGTCGGCTTAGAAAATTTGGATGCGTTGTGTCTTCATACATAGGCGTCATCCTATGACCCTCTTTGATAACTTATTGTAACATCCCAAAATTTTTGTGACTTTATTTTTCATATGGGTGTCGAATAAAATTTCCTTTTATAAAATTAATTGTTTCTATATGATTAAGTTGATTATATGAAATAATTATTCTGAGTGATGTGGAATGAAGTATTGTCTAATTGTTATATGTTCCAATGTGAGGAAATTAATTAAGTGAGATCATGCATTTTATTCTAGCCAATTTAATGGGATATTTTCGGCCTCTTCAAAATTATTGGAATTAATAATCCTCTTCTCCCCTATTCAAAATACACGCCCCCTCCCTTTTATTTTGCTACTTGTAGATTCTTCAAATTATTTTATTTCCTTGTTTATGAAATACCCAATATCTTTTACCAAATTTTGAGTATTTTTCTCTCCAAGAAAATACCAAGTCAATTCCTTGCTAATTTATTTGGCAAAATTTTTGAAATTCACCCCCATTCCACACGCCTACTTTTATTTCAATTGTGGGAATTTTTTTTATATCTCCCACAATTTAATTAATTCATTTAAGTGTGGGATTTTAACCTAGACTATAAATATTAAAAACCTTAACCCTAGCCCCCATTGTCATGCTACACGCCTCCCTCCATCCTCCCTCACTCTCACACTTTTTCTCCTCCTCTCCCACTCTTCCTCCCCAAAAACCTTCCATTCAAGCTTTATTCTTGCACCCGTTGAAGTGATTTTCAAGAGGCTCTGACGGATCGTATCGTTCTTTGCTTCTACAGATTTATTTTTGTCCAAGAAGGTATATTTGCTCACTTTTCCTCATCCTTTTCGTTTAAACCATGTTCTTGAGTCCTACATGCATGTAGAGGGTGTAGGATTAATAGATCGCAAGATTTAGCGGGGGAAGGTGTGTTGTCGTAAGAACTTGGATGGTTATGTGTTTTTGATTGAAATCATGTGATGTTGGATTGGAATATTTGGTGAATGATGTGAGTTTATGTGCAAATATGTGTATGAGAAACCTTAAAGCATGATTATGTGTTTTCAAGCATGAAAAATAGGTGTTTGTTTGATGGAAGATGAAAATCCTATTTTCGAACTATGAACCTGAAATCTGTGGTGCACGACCAGTAACTTATGATCTGTAATTGACCCACCAAACGAACGAATTTTGATATGAAATTTTTACTGAGTAAACTTAGAGGTGTTTCCTGTGTCTCGTGTGAATTTCAGCTCTTATTATCGACAAATTAATTTTTAATAAATTTTTGAAGTTGACTGCGCAAATCTACCAGAAACTCGTGTTCTCGCCAAGAATATTTCGTTTTCTGTTTGACTGACCAAATGACCTCCCATTGATGTGATTCTTGAACTATATGCAAAATTTGAAGTGTCGTCTGAGTCGTGTTAAATTTTCAGCCTTTTTGGGCATTGGATGAATTTATGGTGAATTTTTCAAATGAACTGCGCAGTGCTGTCAGAAATTGTATGTTCTGACCAGAGAGTTGAATATGTGATATGACTGAGTAAATGACGTGATTTCGATGTGAATATTTTCATGGATGGACTTGAATGTGTCCTCTGTATTGTGACCAAAATTTAGCTTCTTTTGAGGTCGGGTAAATTTATAGGGATTTTTACAAAACGGTCGCTCTGTTCTGCCAGTTTTCTGCCTTGTTAAAATGACGCCTAGTTTCAAGTTTAAAAGTATTGTATGATGCATGTCTGTCCAAGGAACGTGTCTAAATGGTGTAATCACTTGTGATAAGTTGGAATGTGTTACGTGTGTCTTTACACCTTTGTGACGTATGTTGGGTTGGGAAATTTGAGAAAAACGATGAGAGAGAAGCGATAGGACATGCATAGTAAAATGTTGTTGTGGAAGGCTGACTTGTGTTGTCGTTGACAAGGGTGTTGTGTTTTTGTGAACTCGAGGATCGAGAGTTGCTATAAGTTGAGTTGTGAATTGCTAGGCGAACGAGGTGGGCTTTCTTTTCAAACCTCTTTACTTTTTCGAAAATGCTATGTTGCGTTATAAGGGTGGTTTAACTGTTATGTCATGCCATGTTGTTTTTATTATGAGATTGTGTGCCTGATGCCTAGTTCGTATGAGTTTACTCCGTTAGGCTATATGGATGTGTTGTGAAATGAATTCGGGTCTGAGTAGGGCCGCAAACCCTATCAGGCTGTGTACACTGGTGGGATCGTGAGCCATCCTTGCTAGTCGGCCGGTCTCGTGGGCGAATAGTGTGGCCACACTTTCGTCGCACTGTGTTGTGATTGATGGATTGATGTGGAAAATGAGGAGATAAATTTGTCTGGCCAGACTTGAATATTTTTGTGTTTCTCGTGATATTTCTTACTATATAAAACTCGAGATCACTGGTATGGATGACATAACTTATTAAAATGTTTTCGGCATGAGCCCATTGAGTACAACAAGTACTCAGCCCTGCATATTATTTTTCTTATGTGCAGGTTGAGCGGGATGTTGCGGTGGATGTTGAGCTGGCTTAAGTACCTCGGATGCGTTGTGTTCTCATACATAGGCGCTATCCTTGACTCTCCTTTAACCTTATTGTTTTTCCGCTGCTATAATTTGAACTATGTCTCAAGACTTTAACCTTCTCTTTATATTTTGTGTTTGAACATTTATGGTGGTGTTAGGTTTCAAACAAGTTTTTACGTTGTCTTTTGAAAATGGTGTTCTCCGAGATTTAAGTTAAATGTTTGTTTTAACTTAGTTATTAATTGTTTTATTTCATAAGTCTAATTTTTCCAGTTGCTCTTTTAAAAGCATTTTACCTTAAGTCTTCTCAAAATTTTTTATAACCTTAAACTTCTTAAAACTAGGTTGTTTTCCTTTCTTAAGTTAATTAAGTCTTCTTTTAAACTGTTATCCATGCATATCGGTCACGATCGCCGCGGTTGTGGTACCCCTTTGTATGGACGGTCGTGACAGAGTGGTATCAGAGCTTAGTGTTTCGCTCTGGTCCGAGAGTCTTCTTTTGTCTTAAGTCTAGATTAGTGAATCCTTATTGACTAGAAGTGTCATGAAGGCTCAACATCCACAGCATCACGCTCAACCAATGAAAGTGAGGTATGTATTATTTGTTGAAGGCATGTGAGATAGATGCATGAAATGGATGACGATATGATATGACGATTGACAAGTTTATACATGTGAATGAACGATATGCATGAGGATGAGTTGTACTGGGATGACTGTGTGAGCATGATTGCTATGACAGCTTAAGTACATACTAAGTGCGTAAATATGATGTTGTAATAGCATGTTTGCGTGGAATGCGAGTATGATTGACATGATAATTAAGACATGAATGGTATGTACAAACGTGATATCGATATAGTACGAATACGTGGGAGCATGAACTTAGTAATGTTTTTGGATGTGCACCATGTGCGAGAATACCACGACGTTAGCATGAAAAGATATGAAGCCGTAAAATAATATTAAACATCAAACCACGTGACAAACTTAAGAGCCGTTTCAAACAAACGATAATGCCATGTGTGTTTTAAAAGAAACCTTCATTTTCGCATAGATGGCATGAACTAAACGAACCGCGCTTAAGAGCAGTCAATATAGTGCCAGGATGCGACAAGCAATATACGATTACGATCACTATGAGATAGAAGAAGAAAAAGCCTTGAGAGAGGTTGTCGCTCATTTTGAAACCCTATGGCGAGATGTCTGCGGGTACCGTGTATCGGCCTAGTGGCATAGGAAGACTAATCAAGTTGATGCCCGAAAATTGGGAATCTTGGATGGAAACAACAGCCAGTCGATTCACGTGGTACGAACCAAGAAACCAGATGATGGCCGGCGACATGAAAGGTTTCCTGAAGGCCCTAACATGTGCTTTGATTGACTCACGTTCCGAGCGACCACCGTCGACAGAAGAAGGGAAAGATGAAACAGTATGGGAAGACAAAGACGTGATCGAGGTTAAACCCACGGCAGAAAGAGAAGTAGTACCACAAGAAGGAATGGTTCCGGGTTTTGAGGATGATTATGTGGAAGATAGCATGGATATCGAAGAGGCCCTCCGCATGGTTGACGAGTATCACGTAGAAGAGGACCCCGAAGAAGGAGATGACCCGGAAGAGGAAGAGGACCTGGAAGAGGAAGAGTATAACGATGGATAGTTAGATGCCGTTTTGTTTTCTTAAGTTGTTATGACGATGGCAGTAGTACCTTTTTGTTTCCAAGCGAGTACTATGTTTTTCCTTTCCACGTTATCTATGGAAGTTCCACTTTTCGCATAACTTTACGTTCTTGTGTTTTATCGTATCGTACGCTGCATGAAAGCAGTGGTGTTTTCATAACAATGAACATTCACAACGGTGCTAACCTGTGTTTTAGATCACCATGCCACCAAGAGTGGAGAACAATGTGGGGGAACAGACAGAGGGAAGTGTCAGGAATCCACCCCCGCCTCCACCACCACCTCTACCCAACCAAACGAAAGGGAGTACATCAAAGCCTTCCGGAAAGAGAACCCACCCAAGTTTGATGGATTGGGAGAACCCCCGAAGGCGGAGGCATGGGTACGCGACCTTGAGCGTATCTTTGACTTTATGGAATGCACGGATAGGGAACGCCTGGCCTGCGTGACTTATCAACTGACAGGACCCGCTGATTTTTGGTGGGAAACCAAGAAGAGAACCATGGACCCCGCTCGCCGCGAGGTGCTTACTTGGGAAGAGTTCAAGGAAGAAGTCTACAACAAATATGTTCCCATGAGTTATCGGCGGGCGAAGGTAGTGGAGTTCCACACTTTAAAACAAGGAAACATGACGGTCACGGAGTACGACCGCGCCCTATGTGAGAAGACTCGTTATGCGCCAGAATTGGTGGACACAGACGAGAAGATGTCTGCAAAGTTCCGTTCCAGCCTTAGGCCAAGATAAGGGTAGCTATGGCTAGCTGCAGGGGAATTCCTTATTCTGAGGTGTTGGGTTGCGTGCTAGACGAGGAAGAAGCGCTACGCAAGAATAAGAGGACAACGAATCCGGCACCGTCTGCACCCCCATCGAACTTTAGAGACAAAAGGAAGTGGGAGGGTGATAAGTCGTATTCTAGGCCTAGGTTACGGGTCAGTATGATGTGCATAATTGAATTATATCTGCAAAACTAGTTGTTTAAGCATGCAGGGTAAGCGTTCTAGCCAGTAGGCAGAGTTTCAGACACTTCAAGTGAAAAGGGCGTCAGGACGATTACGTACTGACCAGTATACATGCAAAAATGGCTCGAGATGGAGAAGGAGGATAGCTGGGACTGCTCAATCACAATTAAGGGCAAAGAAGTCATTTCACCGCAAGGTCTTACCCTAAAAATCAAGGGTAAGCCTCCCTATAAAAGGAAGCCACTTGGAGAGAAAAGAGAAGATCGTTCATCATCATCACTTTTAGGAGAGTTCTCTCGGAGTTTAGTCTTTCAGCCCAGTCCAGAATCTCGTTCCTCGCCACTGCCATGGTCACTTGAAGATCTAGATGTTCCCAGAGTTCCACATCGTCCGTTCCAGCCAGCAAGACCGTAGCTTAGAGATTTCATCGCCCGGAGTGGCAAAACACTTTTATTCGCTTTCGTAGTTTAATTTAGTTGCTTTCCTTACGTTGGATTCTTTGCTTGCTTTTGGATATTTTCTGCTTTTGAAGTACTTGTTGAAGATCTGAACGTGTTAATGCTAAGAAGTTGATTTCCGTTCAGTTATGGTGTTGATTTCTTTTCCTTCCTATTCCGCCTAGTTAGCTTAGATCTAAGGTTCCTTGGTGTTTTAAGTGCTGAATCTTTTCTTTCCTTGTTTCCGTCGCAATTTCCTTAGTTAAACGTGGAACTGTTCGATCGGGAGTGAATCGCTGCATGTGAAGTTTAGTTTGAGTGCGTTTCGTTTCCTGTTGACCAGTACGCGGAGTTGCAGTTTCTGTGTTTTGATTTCAGATTTGGTGTTCTTATTTGTGGATCTGTGTTCGCGAATTGATAAACTGTGTTTCTGTGTTGAATCTGGAATTATTTTCTGATTTTAGTTTGTGTTGTTGAAGAAGATGATGTCCAAGTCTAATGTTTGGGACCACTTTGCTTTTTAGATGCTTTTTGCTTTTTGTCCTTTACTTTTAGTTATAACCTGCAGATCTGTCAGCCTAGTCACCATGACTACCACTACCCTCTGAATATTCTGTCTAGCCCAAAATAGAATCCCGTACCTTCCAAATATTTTCTGTTACAAAAATGTCTCCCCATTTCCACGTACACAGCTGCACCTCTACACTACTTTCCCCATTCTAGTCAGTAGGAAATTACCTTTAAGTTCTTGCCTAGGTAGAGACTCAACCCGAGCGTGGTAGCTAACCAAACCATCCAGAATATCACCACAATAGTTTTAACGCACCATCTCTGTGGGATTCGACCCTTACCACCACTATACTGATCAGTAGGAGTGGGTTGAGGAATTTTTGAAACCAGGCCCTAGGTTTAATTAGGATCTCTATCCTGACCAGTAGGATGTATCCTTACTTGAACGACACCTAAGCGCCCTGAGCCACCTAACCGTTTCAAATGGCGCCGTTGCCGGGGATGGATGGCGTTACTAGTTACTTTTGTGTGTGATACTTTGGCGTATATATTGTGCATAATCTTCTTTTTCTTTTCTTTTCATTTCAGTTTATGAGAAGCAGTTCGGCTCCTGACCATGGGAGACCGAAGATACTTCAGTGAGGATCTATACTCGTAACCACTCGTTCTGGCCTGTCGACCACCTTGTCTGACCTAGGTACGAGTAGTGACGAAGAGAAGGGCACCATAGAGGGACCGATACCAGAAGAGATACCACGGTTGGAAGGCAACCCAAGGGAAATGGCCAACCAGGGAGATGAGGACCCGGAGATCGGGACACTGAATGCGCATACTGAAGGAGAACCCCCGCAAGCCATAGTCGTTACTCCAGGGCAAACCGCCTGCGATGTGAAGCCTCATGTGATCGCGATCCTTCCTACGTACTGCGGGAAGAGCTACGAAGGGCCGTATGAGTTTCTTCATGAGTTTTGCAAAATTTGTAGGGCGCAGAGGAGACCAGCAGGAGCAACTGAGGATGATTATAGGCTGAAGGCTTTGCCATTTGTGCTCAAGGGGGAAGCTAACACCTGGTTCATGCGCCTACCCCCAACTCTATTGAGACTTGGGCCGATTTCAAGTCAACATTTCTGGGCGAGTTTTTTCCGTCATCCAAGACAAGCGCGCTGAAGAGGGAAATAACTAATGTGAAGCAAGGGTATGATGAGCCCTTGAGTGATTATTAGGCAAGATACATGGGTCTTTTGGAATCATGTCCCAACCATCGCATGGCGGACATTGAAGTACATCATACTTTCTACGAAGGCATGAACGCGGTAACCAAGGACCTGGAAAATTCATCGTCAGGAGGAAGCTTCATGCAATTACGGGTTAGCGAAGCAAAGAGAGTCCTAAGGAAGCTATTGAATGCAAAGAAAGAGTATGACCATTCAAGGGAAGGATACAACCGAGAGCGGGCTGCCGTTGCCTCGGTTACTGATCAGGAAAATACACTGGAGCAGAAAATGGATTTGAAAATGGATGAGCTGAAGAAGTCACTTCTGAGGGCGATCGAGAAGAGCACTCCACCACCTCCCCCAGCTGGGAATTACAAGGGTGCAGAGCAGGGAAATCAAGGACCGAACTATGATCAGCCTAATGATTTCGGGAATATGGAGCAAGTTAATGCTGCGGGGTACTTCAATTCTAGTGGGCATTGGATTCAAGGTAGGCAACGGGATGCACCATGGAGGGATCATCCAAACTTTCGATGGGGTGACGGGAGCCAAAATCAGAACCAAGGTCAGAATCAGTATAACCCTCATCCGAACCAAAACCCTAACCGTGGACCAGCAAACCCAGACTACCAGCCCAACTGGTCAGGAAGAAACCAACATTCCCAAAACCAAAAACCACAAAACCAGAACCAGAACCCTGTCTATGTGCCACCCCACCAGAGAAACTTCCAAAACTTCCAAAATCAGCCAAACCCAGGACCCCAAAACCATCAGAACCAAAATCAATTCCAAGGCCAGCACCAGAATAAATATCCTCAAGATCAGTACACCCCTCCTGCCCAGTATAACCAATACCCGCCTAATCAAGGCCAGCAAAACTCCCAGAACTATCAACACCAAGGGCCAAGTCATTTCCAAAACTCGAACAGGTCAAGGAGATCCGTTGAGGACATGATGGGTGAAATGCTAGCGTCACAACAGAGCATCAAAGGAGAATTGCAATCCCATAATGAGGTCGTGCAGGGGATGCAAAACGCCCAGAAGGAACATAAGGCGAACATGGATATGATGAATAGGCAGTTAGCTCAACTGGCCAGTTCGGTGGGTGATTTGAAGGGAAATGCAGGGAAACTCCCATCTACAGTCCAAATGCCCGAAAAGGCAAATGTGAGTAAGGTTACGTTGAGGTCAGGAACCACTTATGACGCGCCTCAACCGAAACAACCTGGTGGAGGATCCAATGGGACGAAGATAGGAGGTGATACCATTTCAGCGGAAGAATTAGGGAGAACTATGCCTCGGATGAAAGATCCATTCTTCTTGGATGATACACCAAGTGTACGAGGTGAACCCGACACCCTACTGACCAGGAAGGAACCTCCTCAAGAGGTAGAGCCCAGAATGGAGGCTCAGACCCAGGAACTACCCAAGAAAAACTCCAAGAAGGTTGCTGAGGAACCAGTAGAGGAGAAAAAAGGGGAGAAACCATTCCCATTCCGATTTGTTACAAAGAGGAAGAAAGAGAACCCGGTTGACTACTTTTCGATTTTTGGGAAGTTGGATGTCACCATACCATTCCTCCAAGCCGTGAAGCTACCCCCTCTTGGAAAATTCATAAAGGACTTCATAGCCGGGAGAGCCCAGAAGGATGGCAAGATTATGGTGGAAGGGATAGCGTCAGCAATAGTGCAAGAGAAGTTGCCACCCAAGAGAGCCGATCCAGGTATGTTCACTCTGCCTATAGCTATAGGAGATGTGAAGGTCAAACATGCAATGTGTGATTTGGGGGCATCCATAAATGTCATGCCATTGTTTATCTATAACCGATTGAAGGGAGTTAGATTGTCGAATACTAGAGTGTTGATCCAACTGGCTGATAGGTCGTGCATAAGTCCTGAAGGAGTTTTAGAAAACGTGTTAGTAAGAGTGCATGATTTTACCTATCCTGCTGATTTTTATGTGATCAAAATAAGTGAGCATGAAGCTAGGGAATCTAGTGGAGTGTTGTTAGGAAGGCCATTTTTTAAAACGGCTAAGACAATAGTGGACATGGCCGAGGGGACAATTTGCATTGATTTTCATGGAGAGAAATTCACTTTTGATATCAATGAAGCCATGAAGAAACCGATTGATTCTGAAAATTTGTGTTATGTTGATGTGATTGACCCCCTTGTCCAAGATTTTCTTGAGACCGAACTATTGCAGGAGAAACTCCAAGCGTTAGATGTTTATGAGCAGGCTGACATCGAAGCTGCTGCATGGTGCGATCTGATCAGTAGCTAAGGGTTAACTGATGAGGAAAAAGAAGCAGCAATCAAGGAATTCTGTCAGAAATCGGAGTTCATTGGAGCCGCAGGGGTTCAGCTACCAGCCAGTATAGAAGAACTATCGGAGGGAGATTTAGAAAAAGAAGGAGAGATTGAGAAAAAACCTCTACCCGAAGACACACTTTCACCTTAAGTTGAGCTGAAGAAGTTACCACCAAATTTGAAGTATGCCCTCCTCGGAGAGGAGAACTCATATCCAGTGATCATCAGTAGCAGCCTTACGAAGGAACAAGAGGCTAGGCTACTAACCGTGCTGAGCAAGAACAAGAAGGCGATTGGTTGGAGTCTTACAGATTTAGTGGGAATTAGCCCCGATGTCTGCATGCACCACATTAGGTTGGAGGAAGGAGTGAAGGCACATCGAGATGCTCAAAGGAAGGTAAACCCTAACATGCGAGAAGAGATATTGAAGGAGATCTTGAAGTTGTTATCGCTAGGGATTATCTATTCAGTACCGGATAGTGAATGGGTCAGCCCGATCCACATGGTCCTAAAGAAGTCGGGCATCCAAGTAGTTCAGAATGAGAGGAATGAACTGATCCCAACGAGGCTAGTCACGGGTTGGCGAATGTGCATCGATTACCGTAAGCTGAACAATGCGACCAGGAAGGACCATTTTCCCCTGCCGTTCATCGACCAAATGTTGGAGAGATTAGCTGGGAAGAAGTTTTTCTGCTTTCTAGATGGGTACAGCGGGTATTTCCAAATTTACGTAGATCCTGAGGACCAGGACAAGACCACTTTCACTTGCCCGTTTGGAACCTATGCATACCGTCGCATGCCTTTCGGCCTGTGCAACGCTCCAGGTACGTTTCAACGATGTATGATGAGCATATTTTCCGATTTGATTGAGGATTGCATAGAGATATTCATGGACGATTTCACGGTTTACGGAGACTCGTTCGACTCTTGCCTTCACCATTTGGATATAGTTTTGGAAAGATGTCAAGCAAAGAGTTTGGTTTTGAACTTTGAAAAGTGCCATTTTATGGTCACCGAAGGGATAGTTTTAGGACACGTGGTCTCAGAAAGAGGTATCCAAGTGGATCGATCCAAGGTAGATGTTATATCCAAATTACCATACCCTACTAATCAGAAGGGAATAAGGGGTTTTCTGGGGCACGCCGGATTTTATCGAAGATTTATCAAGGATTTCTCCAAGATCGCCCAGCCCCTTACTAGATTACTTCAGAATGACGTGGAATTTATCTTTGATGAGCAATGGAAGGCTGCTTTCAACCTTCTCAAGGAAAAGTTGATATCCGCACCTATCATAAGGGCTCCTGACTGGAACCATCCTTTCGAAGTAATGTGCGACGCCAGCGATTTTGCGGTAGGAGCCGTGCTGGGTCAGAAGATCGACAAGAAGAGGTACGTAATTTTTTATGCGTCCAAGACTTTAAATCAAGCCCAGCGGAATTACGATACCACTGAAAAGGAGATGCTGGCAGTGGTGTATTCTTTCGAGAAGTTCATGCCATATTTGTTGGGATCCAAAGTCATAGTGTATACTGACCATGCGGCGATTAAGTATCTGATTGCCAAGAAGGAATCCAAACCACGCTTGATCCGATGGGTACTCTTGTTACTAGAATTCGACTGGGAGGTAGAAGATAAGCGAGGAGTCGAGAACAAGGTGGCAGACCATTTGAGCAGAATAGTGCAAGATGGAAACGGTGACGAAGTGCACGATAAATTTCCAGAGGAACATTTGTGTAAGGTGATTTTTGCGCTCAGAAGAATTGATTGGGAAGAAGTGTTCAAGCTTACTGGTCAGAATGATACAGCAAAAGGAAAAGAGAAGGTAGGGCAGGAACCATGGTATGCGGACCTGGCCAACTACCTAGTGACTGGAGAGCTTCCAGAAGTGCCGAGTGTTACCAAGGCCCAAAGAATGAAGATCAAGAGTGAAGCGAAATACTACTTTTGGGACGACCCCTATTTGTGGAGGGTAGGATCCGATCAAGTGATAAGGAGGTGCATTCCTGACTGAGAGCAGCGGGATGTTTTAACCCACTGCCATTCATTAGCATGCGGAGGACATTTCGGGTCCAAGAAGACGGCAAGGAAGATTTTGGATAGCGGCTTTTATTGGCCAACCCTCAACAAAGATGCGTACGAGTTTTGCAGAAGTTGTGAGCGTTGCCAACGGACCGGTGGAATATCTGCCCGGGATGAAATGCCGCAGGTACCCGTAATAGTTTGCTAGCTATTCGACATATGGGGAATGGATTTCATGGGGCCTTTTCCTTCATCCTATGGGAATCTGTATATCCTAGTTGCTGTAGACTACGTCTCCAAATGGGTAGAAGCCAAGGCCATAGGCACGTGTGAAGCCAAGGAAGTGGCCAAGTTCTTAAAGTGTCATATCTTCAGCCGATTCGGTGTACCCAGGGCGATCATATCCGATCAAGGTACACACTTCTGTAATCGCACAATTGAAGCCTTGATGAAGAAATACGGTGTGCACCATAGACTATCCAGCCCTTACCATCCGCAAGCAAATGGTCAAGCAGAAATCTCTAACCGCGAGATAAAGAAAATTTTGGAGAAGACGGTGAACACTTCTAGGAAGGATTGGAGTGTAAGGTTAGAGGATGCTCTCTGGGCATATCGAATAGCCTACAAGACCCCCATAGGCATGTCCCCTTACCGGATTGTTTTTGGAAAGATGTACCATTTACCAGTTGGAATCGAGCATCGAGCATACTGGGTAGTACAGAAAGTGAATATGGACGCTAAAGCCTGTGAAGAGGAAAGGAAGCTGCAACTGCAGGAGCTTGAGGAACTTAGATTGGAGTCATTCGACTCCGCCATGTGGTACAAAGAACGAACTAAATTATGGCATGATAGAAATCTGAGAACTAAGGAGCTCCATGTTGGCCAGAAAGTACTACTCTTCCAGTCAAGATTGAAGCTTATGCCAGGGAAACTCAAGTCCAAGTGGACAGGACCTTACATCATAACTGCGCTCCGATCTAATGGGGCAGTAGAAATTTCAGGGAGTTTCTCTAACTCTGAACCTTTCATAGTAAATGGGCATAGGTTGAAAATATTCAGGGATAATAGCGAGGTGGGTGTGGTGGATGAAATTCCACTACAGCCACTTACATCGGTTTCATACTGATCAGTAAGATAGGAATTTGGAGTTCCGCGCGGCCAGTTTCCCTTTGAAAATAGTTTGCATATACTGGCCAAGTTGAATTCCAAATTGCCTAAGGAAGTTGTAAATATTGTAAATACGTAATTAATCTTTGCACGCTAGATAATTCCTAAAAATCCAAAAATATTTTCGGGCCTTAATTTTAATTTGAAGTGCACATTGACCAAGGGATTAATTATCTGGTGCTATTTCAAAATTTTATTTAAGTGCCCATTTGAATTAGTTTCTTTTTTAGGTAAGTATAGGAGAAATTATGGAGAGGACGAAAATTTGAATTAAACTTGTGCAGCTTTTGCAGGGTGACAGCAGGAAAAATGGCACGTGAGCAGAGGGAAAAGACGCGCGGACCAATCAGAGGCCAGAAACCTCAACCGCCCTTCCCGTCTGAAACGTCGCGACCGGCTACCCCTGATAACCGGTTACAACCACCTGGAACTGCATTCTTTCTCCCACATAACCATACCGCTTTACCTTTTCCCCTCACAAACCCTCATTTTGCAATTACACTCTCTCTCGAAAAATTTCTCTTTCATCTCCGCCGACTCCCAACCCTAATTTCCAGATCGTAATTTCCGCTCATGGGTAAGAAAGCATTCACCAAGAAAACTAAACCCAGCCGCCGAGAAACCCCGGAGGCACGACCACAGCTAACCCCACCAGCACCCGTCGCTCAGCCATCGCCCATGGTTTCCTTGGATGCCATGATGGCATTTCTTCGCCAACAGGACCCAACTAGGGACTGGACGACGGCTCTGACCAGTTTTGGCCAAACGGGGGGCGTCGGAACCACATCCAGCGAAGCTCCGCCTGCACCGGTCAGTCATGCAGCAGTTTTAGTACCGGATTCGGCAGAACTCGACGCTATCGCCGCACATTACGACTCCGACTCTGAGGAGCGTAAGAAAAATTCGAGTCCAGGCAAGACAACTCCGGAGGAGAGCGAAGGAACAGAGAAAACGCCCGAAGCGGAACCGGTATTTCAAGAAGTGAGAAGGCCGGAAATAGATTTGAATGAATCGGCCAGAAAACAAGGCCTCATGACAGACGAAGAATTTGACTCGATTCTGAACAGGGTCAACCGGAGAGAAGAGGACACTGCACCAATGGCTGAGGGTCTAGACCTCGCATTGGGGGCAGTAGGAAACAGGAAGAAAGCCACATCAGGAAACATACCGGAAGGCCGACCTTTCCAGTTGGTAGGAGGAGACGGAGAAGTACCGAGTAAAGAAAAAGAACCAGTAGACCCCCAAGTGAAAGCCGGGGATGATAGAATACAAGTAAGAGAGGAAGGTACTGCGTCTACGGAAGTCAAGGACACAGGAACAGAGACAGCGGAGCCAGAAGTAGAAGCACCCACCCCAGTGGCACCTCAGGTTGTAAAGCCGATTCCGGTCAGGCGAAAACTGGTGGTGAAAGCAGACCCCAAGGCAGACTCGCTCAAGCCGCAGAGGGTGTCGCAACGTTGTTTGGGTAAGTGGGCCTCCAGCAGGGAAAAACCGAACACGGCGGAGGACCCCATAGAGATCGCAAGCGAGGAAGAGCGAGCCACTCCGAAAAAGTCTGAAGGTGAACCTGTTCAAGCTACTGATCAGGAAGACACAGGGGTGTCTCCAGTACAGAACGAACCGGGCACGACAACGGAAGGAATGGCTGGGGAACCGAACCTCACATCCGAGTCAGGAAGGTCTGCTGGATCTGAGAAGGACGAGGCCTTACTCTAAGCTGAGGAGGAAGCCAGGTACCAGATAGAAAGAAAAAGGAAAGGAAAAGCCGTTGTGAAGAACAAGCCGAGTACCAAAAAACCGCGTACCGTGAAAACAGGCATAGTGATCACGGAGGCTGACCCGAGGACCCCATCAAACCGGCAAACACAGAGTGACAGTGAATATGAGATCAGTGAAGAATCTGAATCCGATAGCGATACGACCATGGAAGATGAGGAGTACAAGGAGCAGCAACTCCCTAACGATCATCGGGAATTATTGCATCCACCTGCAGAACCACTCCGATATAAGCGTTGGACGGTGGAGCTCACAGATGACGTGGTGGAGGGGATGAAATTTTTTGACTCCAAGGAGCTCCAATCCATTTATCGCACCAAGAACGCAAAAGGCAAGAAGGTTAAGTGTGGAAAGGTAATTCATCTCCCCTCTTTAGATGAATTGAAGGTTCGGGAATCATTTCTCGCCCTTGTGCATGAGTTGGGTTTTGAATGGCTGTTAAGAAATGAGAATTTGAATGTTCCGGTCGATTTGGCCAAAGAATTTTTCGCGACCTTTCGATTCAAGGTCACAACGGATTTGGATGTAGAGTGTATCAGTTACAGAGTATTTGGAGGTGAGATTAGGATGAATTTGATTGAATGGACTGTTCGGCTAGGAATATGCAGTTTGGAGGAGGCCATAGGGCCCGAGTGGAGAGATAGGGAGCGGGGGATTCCCCGCAGGCATGTGGAATTCGAGCCCCAGGTAGCTTGGGAAGAACTTACTCACCACGGGGCAGGACAATTTCAGTCCACTATCTCCCGATCTATGCATCTCAACGATCCTAATCAACGCCTGGTTCAACTCTTCTTGGATTACAACCTTTTAGGACAGTCCAATTCGGCAGTCCGGACATCAATGACGGAGCTGTATCTTATGTGGTGTGCCAAGAAAGGCAGGAAGTTGCACTTAGGGTTCTGGACTGCATACACATGTCACCTCATCGCTACCCACCCAGCACGGAATATTTCCCTCTGCCATATATTGGGAATCTTTGTGAGAAACAACATCACCGTTTCGGAGGACGAAGACTTAACCCCCTTGACGATGGTGGACGCCCCAGGATTGTTTGATACCCCCCTGTTCGTCTGGATGAATGCGGTATACATGAGGCAAGGAGTGCCACACTTCTATGCGATGGGAGAGGAAGCTATACCCACTGCTCGGTTAGCAGCAGCTCATGAAGCACCGGCACACGACCATAGGCAAGAGAGGATGGAAAAAGCTGTGGAGGAAATAGCGGAGGAAAGCAGACAGATAAAGGCAGAAATGATCGGATTGGCATCAAACCAGGAACAGCGTCAAGCCAGAATGGAGAAGGCAATGGACGAAGTTAGAGAGGAGAATAAGCAGTTGAAGGCAGAGATGGTTAAGCTAGCGGGAGTAGTGGAACGGATGTGGGAAGGGTCTGCAGAGCAGAGGACATTGGCTCAGAGGCAAGATGCTATGGGGACGTTAGTGACTACTTTAGGAGAGGAGAACCAATGATTGATCACGGAGATGGGCCGAATGGCATCCGTGATAGATGAGTTGTTGAAGGAAGTGACCAGCGGGAAGAAGGAACCAACTACAGGAACAAGCGGCCATAGAGGCCAGGACGATGAGACCCACCCACCAGAGACAATGATAGAAGAGCCCGAGGAAGAGAACGCCGAGGTGCCGACAGAGGCCGAGGAACCGGCGAAGGAAAATGAGGATCACACTGGAACGGAAGAGGAACCCCTGGAAAAGCAGCCTACACCACCTGCCCCACGGAGGAGCAGGAGACTTCGCTAGACCCCCCACCCTGACAAGTTAGTTTTATTTTTAGCTTTCTGTTTGTTTTTAAGTTTTTTTCATAATTGTTGGTGTTAGTTTTTGTTGTGATAGGTAAACTTCTGTGTTTGTTTCTGTGTAGCATGTTTTTGTTTTTGTTTTTCTTGTTTCGTACGCATGTTGACTCACACTTAGTCCGTTGCATGGCCTAAGTGTGAGGAGTTTTATATATATGTGTGTTTTGTTGGTCTGTTTAGGTTTTCAAACTCTCCCACTTAGCCTATTCCATAGTCTAAGTGTGAGAAGTTTTAGTTTTAATTTGTTGTTTCTGTATGTTTGTCTATGTGTCCATCATACTGGTCATTACCTTTTCCACTTCACAGCCTTATCTGAGGGCAGACACTTGTGAAGTGGGAGGGGGGACGCAATGACCAGTATGATGAGTATGTGTATATGTGTATATCTGTAGTTTTTGTGTTCGTGCTTGTGTTAGTGTCCTGTTAAGTTTAGTTTTTTTAATATGTGTGTTGATTGGGCTTAAAACTCAACCGTCTTGAGCTGACGGTGAAGGGAACTGAGGGAAATAAGACATGCTGGAAAACCGAAACCACCCTCCCTAGTACCTCCTAGTCAGGATAGATGATGTGAGTATGAGAGAAAAGCCCATACTTAGAGCCAAACGCGAAAGCCCTCTTCAAATGTGAGTTATAAGCTTAAAGTGGAACCACTTTCCACAAATATTGAAAAGAAGGAGAGGCTGCCACAATTCGCCTAGGATGAAGTGACCACGGGTAGCAAACACGGAAGGCAGTAGGAAACCCCCTCCTTAAAAAAAAAAAAAAAAAAAAAAACCACCTTTAGAACCTTTTTTCTAACTCTTTTACCCAGATAAATACCCCTAGCCACTAGGGCTGTGTGTGTGCGAGGCATGAGGCGAATGAAGCTTACTGGCCAGAAAGATGTGAAAGAGAGCAGACTCCAGCTGGGCAAGAAAGTTTGGAAGAAAATCGATCAGGGAGTTACCCCAGTTCCACACAAAAAGAAAAAAAGGGGGAGAAGAAGAAGGTATAAGGGTGGCGAAGCCACAAAGGGAAAATAAAAGAGAGAAGAATAAAAAAAAAAAGAGAAGGAATAAGGGTGGCAAAGCCACAAGATGATATTAACCAGTTGGAAACCCAAGCCAGAAGCGCCAGCTAAGAAGCAACTGATCAGAAGCCTAATGCACACAGTTCCCCCCCACATCAATAAAATAGAAATTTTGAAGACTTATTGCCTTAGGAACATCTACCCCAAAACACTGCAACCCAATAGCCCCATTACAAGCCTTTAAGCCCTTCAGTAGCTGCACGTGAGATCTAAGTCCGAAGCAAGTGTGGTTGAGCATATTGAGAGAATGCGGTCCTAACATTCCTGGTGAGGTATGAGAGACCGAGTGAATCTAGTGTTTGGCCGAGAGTTTGGGCGATCTTGACAAGCGGATATACTGACCAGGAATGAATGGGGGGTGGTAGAAGTTCAATGCTGTCTAAGGCCGGATTGCACCAGATCCCGAGGTAAGGGATGGTTGAAAATATAGCCCAATCTTTGTGTTTTAGTTTTATTTGTGTTTGTGTGTTTGTTGTTTTTTTTTCTGTGTTTGACCAAGTGTTTTTCTTTGCGTCGTTGTAGTATAGAGTCTAGTTTAGGTAGAGTCGGTCAGGGGAGTAGCCAGGCTAGAATTCGACTTATTCTTTTTTGTTTGTTCTTCACGCTTGA